>NC_084616.1:39063519-39248519 GCF_033978795.1 Nerophis ophidion | reverse complement strand
ACAAAACGGCGCTCGGCAAATACTCAAATCAGTGAAGCATGTTTAATAAAAACAGTGTGCTTTAAAACAATTAGGGAGGTTTGTGTCATGTTTGTCCTTCTACAGAAACTATATTAAAACAAAAAATATATTTTTATTTTTTTTCCCCTCATCTTTTTCCATTTTTCATACATTTTCGAAAAAGCTCCAGAGAGCCACTAGGGTGGCGGGTTGCCGACCCCCGCACTAGGGCCAATTTAGTGTTGCCAACCAACCTATCCCCAGGTGCATGTCTTTGGAGGTGGGAGGAAGACGGAGTACCCGGGGAGGACATGCAAACTCCACACACAAAGATCCCAAGCCCTGGATTGAAACCGGGACTACTCAGGACCTTCGTATTGTGAGGCAGATGCACTAACCCCTCTTCCATTGTGCTGCCCACTTTAACTTTTCTTTTTTGTTTTAATAAAAGAAGCTTTCAGAGCTGTGCTTACCTTGCTCAGCTACAGTAGGTTGTGCCAAGTATTCACTCGACGCCCATAAAAGTAATTTTTGTGCAATGTCCTCTGCAGTGGACAACATGGTGACGATTGAAATTTTTTTACGCCGTCATTTTTTTCCACTGTTTTGATCAGTCACGTCTGGACTGTTTAGGACACATTTCACCTCTCATCTAAGCAGGCTTCAGCTCTTAATGCTCACAGTCTTAAAATGAATTGATTAACGTGAACCCTGACTTAAACAAGTTGCAAAACTTATTCGGGTGTTAACATTTAGTGGTCAATTGTACGGAATATGTACTGAACTGTGCAATCTACTGATAAAAGTTTCAATCAATCAATCAATACGTAGGACACTTCGAGTCTGAGTGAGTGGTGCATCCATCCATCCTATCAATTTTCTACCGCTTGTCCCTCTCAGGCTTGCGGGGGGTGCTTCCTTTGCCATCAAATATCAACAGTGTTGGGTTAGTTACTGAAAACCAGTAACTAGTTACAGTTACTAGTTACTTTATTTCAAAAGTAACTCAGTTACACCAAAAAGTAATGCGTTACTGTGAAAAGTAACTATTTAGTTACTTGTTTTTTTTTTAAAGCTCCCATTAATGCCCTTTTAGCCTTCATTTCAGTTCTGTTTTTGCACTGGAGAATAATACAATCTGTTGATCAACTGGACATGCATTTGCATCACTGAACTCTGCGAAGCAATGTGGTTTACATATAACACACAAAACAAAGATATGTTTCAAAGGGCGAATTTATTTCAGGCCAGAACAAATTGACAAACCTATTTCAAATAGCTGCAACATAACATAACATACAAACGGCATAATAACAACATGTCAGCACAGCTGTAAAGCTGGCTTCACCCAAGGAAGGCACACATAACATACACAAAGCCTAACCAGGCAATTTTTTCTCTAAAGGAATTGTGAAATAAAATCATGTCTTCAGGAGAGCAAAACCTGTACTGAAGCCCAGAACATTTACTACTTATGTATAAAATACTACACGGTCAAGCTCCATCCTATCTTGCCGATTGTATTGTACCAGATGTCCCGCCAAGAAATCTGCGTTCAAAAAACTCCGGCTTATTAGTGATTCCCAGAGCCCAAAAAAAGTCTGTGGGCTATAGAGCATTTTCTGTTCGGGCTCCAGTACTCTGGTATGCCCTCCCGGTAACAGTTTTAGATGCTACGTCAGTAGAAGCATGTAAATCCCATCGTAAAACTCATTTGTATACTCTAGCCTTTAAATAGACCCCCTTTTTAGACCAGTTGATCTGCCGTTTCTTTTATTTTCTCCTCTGCCCGCCTCTCCCTTGTGGAGGAGGGGGTTGGTTGGGGGGGCAGGTCCGGTGGCCATGGTTGAAGTGCTGCCTGTCCAGAGTCTGGACCCAGGGTGGACCGCTCGCCTGTGCATTGGTTGGGGACATCTCTGCGCTGCTGACCTGTCTCCGCTTGGGATGATCTCCTGCTGGCCCCACTATGGACTGGACTCTCACTATTATGTTTGATCCACTGGACTCTCACTATTATGTTAGATCCACTATGGACTGGACTACATACATTTTATATTTAACGCCTAAATCTCTGGAGTCTACATTAACTTCAGATCTATTCCTCATTTCAAAATGTTTTTTTTTTTTTTTTTTATGTTATTTTGTTTGTTTTCCACCTTTTTTCCACAATATTATGTTAGACCCAGTGTACCCCGCCTTCCGCCCGATTGTGGCGCCCCCGCGATCCCAAAGGGAATAAGCGGTAGAAAAAGGATGGATGGATTGATGTTATACCCACTCGATGTCCATTGCTTTCGGTCTCCCCTAGAGGGGAGGGGGGGTGCTCACATATGCGGTTTTTCTCCCAGGTTTCTGATAGTCATTCACATCGATGTCCCACTGGGGTGATTTTTTCCTTGCCCTTATTTGGGCTCTGTATTGCGGATGTCGTTGTGGCTTGTGCAACCCTTTGAGACACTTGTGATTTAGGGCTATATAAATAAATATTGATTGATTGAACATAAAAAATAACGCAGTAACGCATCATGTAGTAACGGTTACTGAGTTACAGAATATAACAAAATTACGCGTTAAACTACTAGTTACCATACAGTTCCAACACTGAATGGTGAAAGGGTTGTACTTGTATAGCGCTTTTCCACCTTTTTTTTTTTTTAAGGAAGTCAAAGCACTTGGACACTATTTCCACATTCACCGATTCACACACGCATTCACACACTGATGGCGGGAGCTGCCATGCAAAGCGCTAACCAGGAGCAAAGGTGAAGTGTCTTGCTCAAGGACACAACGGACGTAACTAGGATGGTAGAAGGTGGGGATTGAACTAGGAATAGGCTGACCATATGGTGAAATCCCAAAAAGAGGACACATATATGCGTGCCAAGGCAAGCAAGACGCCGCCAGGACTAGATAAAAATTTGCCAATGGTACTTGAATTTGCTTTATAAATTTTGTATTTATTTAAATAAAGCATTTTGTGGCCTCTGTTAATAGCATTGTTGGCGCTAGAATTTTCAAAATGGGATCCCATGGACCCCATCAAGTCATAAAAATGGGGTCCCACAGTAAATTTTTGGGGTGCCATTTTTTTGTAAGCGTTTTGAAAACAAATGATAAACGGATGCATTGTCCTGTTATATCACACATTCTATATTGTGTTTTGGGAAAAGGTTGTCATAAACATTACTTAATTCATTAAAATAAATAATATAAAAAGAAGACAAAGTTGTATGCATATGTAAATGTGTTCAGTTATAAACATTCATTCACATTCTTCTTTCCTTCATGGATCTAAAATGTAGCGCTGCTGGTAGTTTTTCCTATGTTTTTATTTTAATAAGTTGTAGGTGTATTTATTTCAGTGTAAAAAGTGTTTTGCTTCGGTCATGAATTGATGATAATGGTGGAATATTTGATGTGACTTACGGGGTTGAGACGGTGGTGAGGGGGTGAGTTAGTGCTGCAAAGGATTCTGGGTATTTGTTCTGTTGTTTTTATGTTGTGTTACGGTGCGGATGTTCTCCCGAAATGGGTTTTTCATTCTTGTTTGGTGTGGGTTCACAATGCGGCGCATATTTGTAACAGTGTTAAAGTTGTTTATACGGCCACCCTCAGTGTGACCTGTATGCCTGTTGACCAAGTATGCATTGATTGGTGAACTATTCATTACCTCTTTCTCTCGCTCTCTGTTTGACTTTTGCTGCGTGGGCACACCTTCACAATTTGTTTTGATTTTAACCCCTCTTAAAGGCCTACTGAAATGAGATTTTCTCATTTAAACAGGAATAGCAGGTCCATTCTTTGTGTCATACTTGATCATTTCGCGATATTTCCATATTTTTGCTGAAAGGATTTAGTAGAGAACGTTGACGATAAAGTTCGCAAATTTTGGTCGCTAATAGACAAACCCTGTCTTTACCTGAAGTATGTGCGCGTGATGTCACGAGTTGCAGGGCTCCACACATATTCACATTGTGTTTAATGGGAGCCACCAGCAGTAAGAGCAATTCGGACCGAGAAAGCGACAATTTCCGCATTAATTTGAGCAAGGATGAAAGATTCGTGAATAAGGATGTTGATAGTGAAGGACTAGAAAAGAAAAAAAAAAAGCGACGGCTCCGGGCGGTGCCAGTGGGAGCGTTTCAGATGTAATTAGACACATTTACTAGGATAATTCTGGAAGATCCCTTAACTGCTTATTGTTTTAATGGTGTTTTAGTTAGATTGTAAAGATTGTAAAGACATACCTCGAGGTCGGATGGCTGCGGTGAACACCCAGTGTTTCAGAGAGAAGCCGAGGAGTCAAGCTCACAGCTGCCTTTTAAACAGCTGCTGCGGGATGACGAATAATCCAATGATTTCTCCGGTAAGACATATATCACAATTTCCCCATCCAAAAACATGCTGGTTGACGTAGAGAAACATGTTCGCTTGACCGCTCTGTGTTAAAGCTTCACAACAAACAAAGAAACACCGGCTGTGTCTCGGTGCTAAAGACAGCTGCAATCCACCACTTTCCACCAACAGCATTGTTCTTTATAGTCTCCATTATTAAATGAACAAATTGCAAAAGATTCAGCAACACAGATGTCCAGAATACTTTGTAATTATGCCATTAAAGCAGAGGACTTTCAGCCGTGTTTGGTGCAGCACTAATATTTCCTTACAGTCCGTGACGTCACGCGTACGCTTCATCATTCCGCAACGTTTTCAACAAGAAACTCGCGGGAAATTTAAAATAGCAATTTAGTAAACTAAAAAGGCCATATTGGCATGTGTTGCAATGTTAATATTTCATCATTGATGTATAAACAATCAGACTGGTAGTCGGTAGGTGGTCGGTAGTAGTGGGTTTCAGCAGGCCTTTAACTCTGTACTACATCGAAAATACACGCAACCTTGACGCAAAATGCCGGACATTTGAGGCATTTAAGAAACCCCGCCCGGACAGTCCCGTAAAAGTGGTCAGTCTAAATAAGAACCCTCAGTTGGGAAAATATTAATTACTTTTTAACATGTATATAAAATCATTTACATTTTAAAATATTTTTATTTCTAATAAATAACTAATATTTGTACATTAGGTGTTGAACTATCCATGTTGTTGTTTTGTTTTTTTTCAAACTGCCCGGAACCATTTGTATTCTGTGTGATTCCGCCGAGCCATTTTGGCGGTCGCACATGACGGGCAGGAAGTGGTCCCGGTCAGGTGCTAATGGGGGTGAATGGCCACCCAACCAAGTCCCCTCCAAGTTGACACGTAGGCTTCCAACTTGTTTCTCCGCGTCTTTTTTTGCTCTCAATGTGGCTAGCGATGTCTGTCTATGACGAGATGGACGCTTCGTCGCTCCCAGAGAGGCCATAACACGTAAGAAGATCACATGTCCTCGCTGTCGCCATACTTGTAGAGTGGTAGCATAGGTGGTTAGCCAGTTAGCGTTAATCCTTTAATCTCACTAGTTGATGCTCTACAAACTACACATTTGACTCTTAAAACTTTTGGTGTGTTCCTGCTGTCCACCGCCACTTCATTATCTCCTCATATTGTCCTAGGTTGCCGTAACAACTTCTTACTGGTGTCGGTGGATGCCATTGTTGGCATCCACCGACACCAGTTAATTTTCAACCACTGTGCCGCGGCACACCAGTGTGCCGTTAGAAATTATGCAACTTCACCTAATTGGTCCAAAAATATTATTTGCAAATCAATGATCATAAAAATGTGCCTGTTCTGTGTAGAGCTCGGCAGGGTAATCTTGTAACGCTCCATATTAGTAGGTGGCAGCAGGTAGTTCATTGATTTGTAGAAGTCGGAACGCGTCGAGGATGGTTTGTCATGATCTCAACATGCAGAGCACAGTGGGACACAGCGTGCAGGTAAATACTTTTGTAACGCTTATACCAGGGGTAGGGAACCTATGGCTCTAGAGCCAGATGTGGCTCTTTTGATGACTACACCTGGCCCTCAGATAAATATTAGCTGACATTGCTTAACACGTTAAGTAATGAATAATTCCGCTGGTAATCATAGTGTCAAAAATAACATTCAAAATATAAAACATTCTCATGCATTTTAATCCATCCATCCGGTTTCGACAGCACCTGTACAAGAAGTCACACAAATGGTAAGAAGTATTTTATTTATTCCTAGTTAGCTTCAGAATAACAAAGTTATCAAAAAGAATAACAGACTTATTATACTCTAAAAATGTTGGTCTTACTTAAAAATGCATGCATTTAGTTGTATTCCGTCTTAAAAAAAATATTATATGGCTCTCACGGAAATACCTTTTCAAATATTTGGCTTGTATGGCTCTCTCAGTCAAAAAGGTTCCCGACCCCTGGCTTAAACCATACTTGCCAACCTTGAGACCTCCGAATTCGGTAAAATAGGCGGGAGGAGTATATTTATAGCTGCAATTCACTGAAATTCAAGTATTTCTTATATATATTAGGGATGCCCCGATCCAGGTTTTTGCACTTCCGATCCGATACCGATATTGTTTATGCACTTCCGATCCGATACTGGCCTATCTGAACATGTATTAAAGTTTAAAGTTATTTAGCCTACTTAGTTGTCAGATTCATGTTGAAAAGGATTTAAGTACTCATGAATACAACTAGCCAGCTGAATTAGGTGAGTTTGAATAATACACAATGGTTGGTATTCAAGGTTAAACACAAAATATTAAAAATTATACATGACAAACAAAAATGGCATCATTAAACAGTAAAAAAGTGAACAGTATAAAGTGCAAATAATGCTGTAAACATTATTAATAAAAGCAAAACACACAAACAACCTGAATGGGATAAAATGTCTATAACTCAGCATCAATACTTGCTCTTGTACAAGTGTAAACTTAAAAAAAAAATAAAAATAACTATCTACGGGGAGGGGGGGGGCAAACAATTGAAGTCCAAGCATAATGGGGAGATTCTTTCTAACAAAGACGAGCACGTCAAGATGCTCAGGTGTCAGCCTGCTCCTGTGTTCATCAATGATGAGTGCTAAAAAGCCTCTAACTCTCAAGCGGCATTAAAATGTCTTACAACTTTACCACCACGCTTGACTTTATTGTGGCATGTTTTGCCCTCCACCTCTTCATCTTTTTCGTTTTGTAGGGTAAAATAATCCCACACAGCTGACATTTTTACCGTAACTTTTAATTCACACGGTTAGAACACAGACCTGTGGATGTGTTGAAGGTGTGCTGGAAAATGCGGAATGGAGCGTAGGGAGCAGCAGAAGAGTGGAATGTATTATTTAAATCGGTGCGTCGAAAAACAGGGACCGGTGTTTTATAAAAAACTGGATCTGGAACGGCATTTTCCCATGCCTTGCCGATACGTATTTTTTGGCAAATGTCGGCGGCTGATCCGATCCAAATATCGGATCGGGACAACCCTAATATATATATATATATATATATATATATATAAACAAATACTTGAATTTCAGTGTTTATTTATTTACACATATGTACACACATAACATTGTTGTATTTGAAGTGCAATGCATCCAGCCAGTAGCAAAGCCTTTGAAGGAGGAAAGGTATGGGCAGCATCTGTGACATTTAATTTGCAGGAAAGGATCCTCGTTCTATTCTCTGTCTGTTCTTCCTAACCATGCTGAACACCCTCTCTGATGATGCATTGCTGTGTGACACGCACAAAACTGCCGTCGTCAAATGCACCAGAGTCTGGAATCTTCCATCTCTCCCTAGCATATACCCCTTTACCTTCAATCTGTCCTGGATGAACTGAAATTCTTGTTTCCAATCATTTTGGAACTTGCAAGCCTACTTCTACTTCTTACTCGTTGTCATGACTGTCTCTTCTTCGTTTTTCTGCTTCGTCTCTGTTATGTTTTTAGGACATCACTGCTTGCCGTAGTTTTGAAGCAATGCATGATGGGAATCCGGAAGTTGTGTGTCAGTGTATTAACGTGCCGGCTGGAATAAACACACGCTGTGCCTATTAATAGCTCCGTGCCTGCCTACTTGATGGGTTATGGATAACGGATACATATACAATAGTCTCCTTCTTGTTGTGTGTGCAGTTGCGCACTGAGCTCCAAAAGCCGTGACAATGGTTATAAGGAGGAAAAGCGGATGTGACGACAGGCTGTCCTCACTCAGGTCCGGCTGGAAATTGGGAGAAATTTGTGAGAATGATTGTTCCGGGAGATTTTCGGAAGAGGCACTGAAATACGGGAGTCTCCCGGAAAATTCGGGAGGGCTGGCAAGTATGGCTTAAACCAAAAATGAACAAAAGGCAAGTCTCACTAGGAAAATGCACTGATGCATAGGGATGGCTATGTAAAACAAAAGTAAAACTTTACAGGCTACAAAGTCAACAAAAAACAGAATGCTGGACGACAGCAAAGACTTGCAGCGTGTGGAGCAAATACGGCATCCGCAATGCACATTTGTACATGACATGACAATCAACAATGTCCCCACAAAGAAGGATAGCAGGGTTTCCTGCAGCGCTTTGTTGCTAAGGCGGCCGCCTTAACAAAGAGCCACCGCCTAAGCTAAAGTCTTAACAAGCTGCTCCACTTCATTCTGCCTGTTTCTGGCACCCCCCGCGACCCTAAAAGGGACAAGCGGTAGGAAATGGATGGATGGATACTTTGTTTTAATAATCAAGAATATTTCAGTTTTTATCCTTCTTTGTGGGGACATTGTTGATTGTCATGTGGTGTTCGGATGTACATTGGGAACGCCGTCTTTGCTCCACAGTAAGTCTTTGCTGTCGTCCAGCATTCTGTTTTTGTTTACTTTGTAACCAGTTCAGTTTTAGTTTCGTTCGGCATAGCCTTCCCTAGGTTTCAATCAATGTTTACTTATTCAGTCCTAAAGCACGAGAGTCCCAAAGGGCTGCACAAGCCAAAACGACATCCTATGCTCTGATCCCACATCAGGGCAAGAAAAAACTCAACCCAATGGGATGACAATGAGAAACCTTGGAGGGGACCGGACGACCGGTGCAATGGGCATTTCAATGCATTTTCTAAGGGACGCTCATTCTTTGTTTATTTTTGGTTTAAGCATTAGACACCTTTTTACCTTCACACGGCCTCCCGCTGTTTCCGACATCTACAAAGCAATTAGCTACCGGCTGCCACCTACTGATATGGAAGAGTATTACATGGTTACTCTGTCGAGCTTTAGATAGCACAGACACACAAGAACACATAATTTGCAGACTTTAATTACTGTTTTTCAAAAAATATTTTTAACCCAAATAGGTGAAATTTAATTATCTCCCACGACACACCAGACTGTATCTCACAGCACAGTAGTTGAAAAACACTGCTCTATGCTACAGATTAAATATGATTTTGAATGTTTTTTTTTATAATCATTATGGTTCTTTTATTGTAGCTAATTTGTGTTCATTACCTCACACACAATTATTAGATGTTTCGTTTATGAAAAAACTATTTATATTTTGTTGCAAGGATTACTGGGTTTTATGAATGTAACTATTAAAACTGATAAAATCCGGACCGCATGGATTGCCCGGAACTTTAGTAGTTTCAACACAGCCGCTGCAATAGAACGCACATAATGGTGTGTGGCGGCAAGCAGTGTAGATCTTTTTTAACATTAATTGCACGTGTTAAAAGTGCAATTTGAATGTTGAAGATGTGCATTTACTAGAAAGAAATTATGATTTTGACCCGCAGAAAAATAGATTATTTTCCCTGAAAATACGCAGCAGTAAAATGTGTTTTATCCAATTACTCGATTAATTGATCAGAGCAATCCGTAGTTTTTTTACTTACAAAAATAATCTAGCTGCAGCCATACTCACAGAACTTTTTTTAAGCTGTAAAGAACAACACGCTCAAAAAAATGTAACATTTATAAATTTCCGATTTTTGCCCATTTGGGCCATTTTTTTTTGGAGCACTAGATTGCACTATAAAACAATTGCAATACGGCACTGTTTTGATGGGACATCAGTAAATAAAGTTTATTTTAAATGTATGCAGTTATATAAATAAAACCGCTCACCTTTTCTTTAGTTTTCTTAAAGTACCAAGTACTCCGCACTATAATCTCCTACTCTTTCCTACTCTTTGAATCCTGCGGCTTATAAAACAGTGCACATTATTTATGGACATTTCTTTGCTAACGGTCATAATGTTTTGAATTCAACAAATAGTTTTCAACAATCACTGAAAAGCTGTGTTATTGTGTGTGCTATTGTGCAATTATTTGGAAGAGTTCACTCACTGCAGGCGCTGCAGGGTGAACGTCAACAGTACTTCCTTCTGTTTAGTGCTTTTAACCAGAATGACAAGTGCCGTTCTGTCTTCGAGTTGTTCATAGCTTTACTACTTGTATGGAACTTTTAATTTATCATTCTAAGCAACGTTTGTAAGTTTTCCAATATAACAAGTCTTACTTACTAAGATGTCCCATGTGTGATGTCTACATGCATATTTGTACGTGCAATCGCAATTTAATTAAGCTAGCGTCATTAGCATTAGCTAATATGATAATATGTTAACGAGTGTCTTCGTTAATACTATTTACCTACAATTGCATTCTGTTTTAATTTTTCTAGTTTTGTAAACTCACTAAAAATTCACCATGGATTTATGGAGTCTGTTTAGCAATTGGAGTGCTAGTTTCCGCAGCTAGTGGGACCATGATCCTGACTTCTGTTTTGTTTGATCACCCGTTTTACTGTAGTGTTAAAGGTACTGTTTGGAAACAGTTATGGCATGTAAATACATATTTACAATTGTTTTCTGTTTGAACAACTAAATTCACAACATATAAACTATATTGCCAAAAGTATTTGGGCACTTGCATTTACTTACAAATGAACTTGAAGTGCCATCCCATGGAATTGTCCAAAATGTTTTGGTATCCTTGAGCATTCAAAGTTCCTTTCACTGGAATTAAGGGGCCAAGCCTAACTCCTGAAAAAACAACCCCACACCATAATTCCTCCTCCACAAAATTTCCCACTTGGCACAATGCAGTCCGGAATGTAGCGTTCTCCTGGCAACCTCCAAACCAAGACTGGTCCATCAGATTGCCGAATGGAAAAGCGTGATTCATTGATCCAGAGAACGCGTCCCCACTGTTCCGGAATCCTGTGGCAACGTGCTTTACACCACTGCATCCCACGCTTTGCATTGGACTTGTTGATTTATGGCTTAGATGCAGCTCGGCCATGGAAACCCATTCCATGAAGCTCTCTGCGTACTGTTCGTGGGCTAATTGGAAGGTCACACGAAGTTTGGAGCTCTGTAGCAAGTGACTGTGCAGAAAGTCTTTGCGCTATGCGCTTCAGCATCCGCTGACCCCTCTTTGTCAGTTTACGTGGCCTACCACTTGGTGGCTGAGTTGCTGTTGTTCCCAAACTCTTCACTTTTCTTGTAATAAATTTGACATTGGAATATTTAGGAGCGAGGATTTGTTGCACAGGTGGCATCCTATGACAGTTCCACGCTGGAAATCACTGATGTCACAAATGTTTATAGAAACTGTCTCAATGCCTAAGTGCTTGATTTTATACGCCGGGCCAAGTGATGAGAACACCCGATTCTCATCATTTGGATGGGTGGCCAAAATACTTTTGGCAATATAGTGTATATCTTTGGCTTAAAGCCCGGTGCAGCTAAAATATGGAAAAACAATTTCTTTCAACAATTGTGTGGCTGCGGCTTATATACCGGAAAATACGGTAGTTTTAAAAGTGATGCAAGTTGGACACCAATGCATTAAGCCAGTGGTTCTCAAATGGGTTACGTGTACCCTTGGGACTACTTGAAGGTATGCCAAGGGGTACGTGAGATTTTTCTTAAATATTCTAAAAATTGCAAAAATCCTTTATAAATATATTTATTGAATAATACTTCAACAAAATATGCATGTAAGTTCATAAACTGTGAAAAGAAATGCAACAATGCAATATTCAGTGTTGACAGATAGATTTTTTGTGGACATATTCCATAAATATTGATGTTAAAGATTTCTTTTTTGTGAAGAAATGTTTAGAATTAAGTTCATGAATTTAGATGGATCTCTATTACTATCCCCAAAGAGTGCACTTTAAGTTGATGATTACTTCTATGTGTAGAAATTAGGGTTGTCCCGATCTGATATTTGCATTGGATCGGCCGCCGATATTTGCCAAAAAATGGGAAAATGCCGATCCAGATCCAGTTTTTAAAAAAACTCAGGTCCGTGTTTTCCAACGCACCGAATTAAATAATACATTCCACTCTTCTGCTGCTCCCTAATCTCCTGTTCCGCATTTTCCAGCACACCTTCAAAACATCCACAGGTCTGCGTTCTAACCATTCAGACGGCCGTGTGAATTAAAAGTTACGGTAAAAATGTCAGCTGTGTGGGATTATTTTACCCTACAAAACGAAAAAGATGAAGAGGTGGAGTGCAAAACATGCCACAGTAAAGTCAAGCGTGGTGGTAAAGTTGTAAGACATTTTAATGACTCTTGCGATTGAGAGGCTTTTTAGCACTCATCATTGATGAACACAGGAGCAGGCTGACATCTGAGCATCTTGACGTGCTCGTCTTTGTTAGAAAGAATCTCCCCCCCTGACTGGGGCAAACAAATGAAGGGAGTGTGTAGATATTTTTTTTTTTTTAAGTTTACACTTGTTCAAGGGCAAGTATTGATGCTGAGTTCTTGACATTTTATCCCACTCAGGTTGTTTGTGTGTTTTGCTTTTTTTAATGTTTACAGCATTATTTGCACTTTGTACCGTTCACTTTTTTACTGTTTAATGATGCCATTTCTGTTTGTCATGTATAATTTTTGATATTTTGTGTTTATCCTTGAATACCAACTATTGTGTATTTTTCAAACTCACCTAATTCATCTGGCTAGTTGTTATCAAGAGTACTAAAATCCTTTGGCCAGTATCGGATCGGCAGTGCAAAAACAATATCTGTATCGGATCGGAAGTGCAAAAACCTGGATCGGGACATCCCTAGTAGAAATCTTTATTTATAATTGAATCACTTATTTATTTTTCAACAAGTTTTTAGTTCTTTTTATATCTTTTTTTCCAAATAGTTCAAGAAAGACCACTACAAATGAGCAATATTTTGCACTGTTATACAATTTAATAAATCAGAAAGTGATGACATAGTGCTGTATTTTACTTCATCTCTTTTTTTCAACCAAAAATGCTTGCTCTGAATAGGGGGTACTTGAATTACAAAAATGTTCACAGGGTGTACATCACTGAAAAAAGGCTGAGAACCACTGTATTAAGCAAATAGAACATTGTATGAATTAGGCCATTGTATTTATAATTTTGGGCACGTTTTAGTAATAGGAACTCATTCTTCCGCATAACCCTGTAATATTCTGTTACATCATGAAAGACAATCACCAAAAGCGTAAGTAAAATAATTTATTAACCTAATAATCAATCAATGCCTTAGACAGCCGTTTTTGACTGTCATCTCTAATATTTGTTGTGGAAATGCAACCCAAACTGCAGAATCTGACTCTCTGTCCTCCTCCAGGAACACCTGACTGTGACATCTGGCATCATCATTGCTTCTAATAATACCCCGCAGAGGAAATGTCCAAAGAGCACAAATACAGCATGACGGAGACATTTGTCCTGGCCGGCTCCAACTGCCAAAACGGGCAGCAATGGCACACCCAGGTGACCAACTCTGTGACGAACCACGCCTCTGTGTCCAGGATGGCCCGCGTCGCCTCCGATGTCAAGCACACGTGCGCCGCCTACGTGCTGGCGCTCAGGCCGTGGAGCTTCAGCGCCTCGCTGATCCCGGTGGCCCTCGGAAGTGCTTTGGCGTACAAACTGGAGGGGTCGGTGGACTTGGTGATCCTCCTGGTGTGTGCGGTGGCCGTGCTGGTGGTACATGGCGCGGGCAACCTGGTCAACACTTACTACGACTTCTCCAAAGGCATCGACCACAAGAAAAGCGACGATAGGACTCTGGTGGACGAAATCCTGGCGCCGCAGGATGTTGTCATGTTTGGAGCATTGTTGTACTCTTTGGGCTGCTTGTGTGCCACCTTGCTCTACTTCCTGTCAGCGCTTAAACTGGAACACCTGGCACTTATCTACTTTGGGGGGCTGTCTAGCTCTTTTTTATACACCGGAGGTGAGTATCAAGTTGATTTGACTTAAATGTTTATTATCGCATAGATTAGGTTGTGTGCAAAGGTATTCAAAGCTCGGTTGGAATAGCGGCCGTGCCAGCAACTTCATGGTTTCAGGTTCGATCCCCGCTTCTGCCATCCTAGTCACTGCAGTTGTGTCCTTGGGCAAGACACTTTACCCACCTGCTCCCAGTGCCATCTACACTGGTTTAAAAATGTTACTTAGATATTGGGTTTCACTATGTAAAGCGCTTTGAGTCACTTGAGAAAAGCGCTATATAAATATAATTCACTTCACTTGTGTGCAAAGGTATTCATTCATGGTCATATTGACATTGAGGAAAATTGCAGTGCAGCATGGTGGAACAAGGTTAGTGAATGTGATTCACATTGCGAAGGTCCTGAGTTCAATCCAGGGCTCGGGATCTTTCTGTAGGGAGTATGCATGTTATCTCCATGACTGCATGGGTTCCCTCCGGGTACTCCGGCTTCCTCCCATTTCCAAAGACATGCACCTGGAGATAAGTTGATTGGCAACACTAAATTGGCCCTAATTTGTGAACGGGAGTGTGATGTCTGTCTATCTGTGTTGGCCTTGCGATGAGGTGGCGACTTGTCCTGGGTGTAACTCGCCTTCTGTCCGAATGCAGCTGAGATAGGCTCCAACACCCCCTGCGATCCCATAAGGGACAAGCGATAGAAAATGGATGGATGGATGGAAAATGTAAGAAGATAAACATACTTAAACACTTAAATAACAATGTATCTTAAAAAACTGAATATTTGTTTCTTTTGCCAAAAAAGTATATTGTGTGCCTATTTATTTTGTATAAAAACAACTTATGAAATTGTTATATCGTTATTTGAAACACAATACTAAAAAGAAAAGAAAAAATATGAAAAGCAACTGTACCAATTATATTACCAATAGTTGTTAAATGTTTGTAATACAAAATTAATATGTAAAAAATAAATACATAATGAATGAATTCAGAATAAAAATAAATAAAAATTGTGATGTAAATATGAATCTTTTTTTTTTAGTATCCCTAATGGATGGTTTAAATTGTCTATTTGTCAATACGGTGGTAATTTGGGTTACAGGCAGTGTTGGTAATAACGAGAGGTGGGGGAAATTATCGATTTTTAGATGCGTCGCAATTCGGACTTGAACGATTATAGAATCGATTAGTAAACCTCGATAATCGATGTATTTATTTTAAATAAAGTAATGTAACAGTTCTAAACTGTAGCTGATTGCAGCGAGCCACCTCACAGAGAGATTCGACCAGCTCCTTTATTACAGAGCACTTTTGTTCCAGTTTTGGGCACATTTTTATTAATTGAATAAATGTGAGAATTAATTTAACTGTTTCTTATTCCAAATGAATAGTTTTTTATTTAAGTTGCAAGTGATAAACTCTTATATAGTGAAATGGAAAGAAATGCAAAAATGCAATAAAATACATAAATTAAAGACGCTTCAATAATCTATTTTTAATTAAATCGTAGTTCTTGAATCGTAATCGAATCGTGTGGTGCCCAAAGATTCCCACCTCTAGTAAAAACAGCGTTAGAGTATAACGGTGTTAGAATATAACAGCGTTTCTAACATTGTTATTTTTTCCTGTAATGACAAAGGGATAAGCAGTAGAAAATGGATGGGGATGGAGTAATCTACCGTATTTTACGGATTATAAATCGCTCCGGAGTATACGTCGCACCGGCCGAAAAGGCTTAATAAAGAAGGAAAAAAACATATATACATCGCACTGGAGTATAAGTCGCATTTTTGGGAGAAATTTATTTGATAAAATCCAACACCAATAATAGACATTTGAAAAGCATTTTAAAATAAATTAAGAATAGTGAACAACAGGCTGAATAAGTGTACGTTATATGACGCATAAATAACCAACTGAGAAGGTGCCTGGTATTTTAACGTAACATATTATGGTAAGAGTCATTCAAATAACAAATACAAACCCCGTTTCCATATGAGTTGGGAAATTGTCCATCCATCCATGTTCTACCGCTGATTCCCTTTCGAGGTCGCGGGGGCGCTGGCGCCTATCTCAGCTACAATCGGGCGGAAGGCGGGGTACACCCTGGACAAGTCGCCACCTCATCGCAGGGCCAACACAGATAGACGGACAACATTCACACTCACATTCACACACTAGGGCCAATTTAGTGTTGCCAATCAACCTATCCCCAGGTGCATGTCTTTGGAAGTGGGAGGAAGCCGGAGTACCCGGAGGGAACCCACGCATTCACGGGGAGAACATGCAAACTCCACACAGAAAGATCCCGAGCCTGGATTTGAACCCAGGACTGCAGGACCTTCGTATTGTGAGGCAGACGCACTAACCCCTCTGCCACCGTGAAGCCGTTGGGAAATTGTGTTAGATGTAAATATGAACAAAATAAAATGATTTGCAAATCCTTTTCAACCCATATTCAGTTGAATGCACTACAAAGACAAGATATTTGATGTTCAAACTCATAAACTTTATTTTTTTTTTGGCAAATAATAATCAACTTAGAATTTCATGGCTGCAACACGTGCCAAAATAGTTGGGAAAGGGCATGTTCACCACTGTGTTACATCACCTTGTCTTTTAACAACACTCAATAAACGTTTGGGAAGTGAGGAAACTAATTGTTGAAGCTTTGAAAGTAGAATTCTTTCCCATTCTTGTTTTATGTAGAGCTTCAGTCGTTCAACAGTCCAGGGTCTCCGCTGTCGTATTTTACACTTCATAATGCGCCACACATTTTCGAAGTGAGACAGGTCTGGACTGCAGGCGGGCCAGGAAAGTATCCGCACTCTTTTTACAAAGCCATGCTGAATGTGGCTTGACATTGTCTTGCCGAAATAAGCAGGGGCATCCATGAAAAAGACGGCGCTTAGATGGCAGCATATGTTGTTCCAAAACCTGTATGTACCTTTCAGCATTAATGGTGCCTTCACAGATGTGTAAGTCACCCATGGTTTGGCACTAATGCACCTCCATACCATCACAGATGCTGGATTTTGAACTTTGCGTCGATAACAGTCTGGATGGTTCGCTTCCCCTGTGGTCCGGGTGACACCATGTCGAATATTTCCCCCAAAAAATTTGAAACGTGGGATCCTCAGACCTCAGAAAACTTTTCCACTTTGCATCAGTCTGTCTTAGATGATCTCGGGCCTAGAGAAGCCGGCGGCGTTTCTGGATGTCGTTGATAAATGGCTTTCGCTTCGCATAGTAGAGCTTTAACTTGCACTTACAGATGTAGCGACCAACTGTATTTAGTGATAGTGGTTTTCTGAAGTGTTCCTGAGCCCATGTGGTGATATCCTTTAGAGATTGATGTCGGTTTTTGATACAGTGCCGTCAGAGGAATCGAAGGTCATGGTTATTCAATGTTGTTTTTCGGCCATGCCGCTTACGTGGAGTGATTTCTCCAGATTCTCTGAACCTTTTGATGATATTATGGACCGTAGATGTTGAACTCCCTAAATGTCTTGTAATTGCACTTTGAGAAACTTTGTTCTTAAACTGTTGACTATTTGCTCACGCAGTTGTGGACAAAGGGGTGTACCTCGCCCCATCCTTTTTTGTGAAAGACTGAGCATTTTTTGGGAAGTTGTTTTTTGGCACCCACCTGTTCCCAATTAGCCTGTTCACCTGTGGGATGTTCCAAATAAGTGTTTGATGAGCATTCCTCAACTTTATTAGTATTTATTGCGACCTTTCCCAACTTCTTTGTCACGTCTTGCTGGCATCAAATTCTAAAGTTAATGATTATTTGCAACAAAAAAAAAGTTTATCAGTTTGAAGATCAAATATGTGGTCTTTGTAGCATATTCAACTGAATATGGGTTGAAAATGATTTGCAAATCATTGTATTCCATTCATATTTACATCTGACACAATTTCCCAACTCATATGGAAACGGGGTTTGGAGAACATGCTATACGTTTACCAAACAATCTGTCACTCCTAATCAATAAATCCGATGAAATCTTCTTCCTCGATGTCGCTTCTAAACAACTCTGCCAACTCCAAAGGTATGCGCCGCTTCCTCTTGTCGTTTTCTGCTGCATATTTCACTATGTCCAGCTTGTAATCAGCAGTACATAATTTCCTTTTCGGTGCCATTTTTGTTCTGCCCTTCTCAGTTTTTATAAGTTACCGCCAACAATGAAATGATCCATTTTAATTGCTACGGCAGTAACATATAGCATATAGCATTCCATGAATATATCTAATCACAGTCTTTATTTAATTTGAGAGACTGGTGGGAGTTAGCGACAAAGTAGAGCCAATCTGATGCGTCTCTTTTGTCAGATGAGGAAATTGAAATTATCCCCATCAGCGCCAAAACAAAAATGTATGATAGTTCCACGTTGTAATATGTGAACAGTGAATCGGGCACATTTTTATTTTTGATTCTATATGATGCCACCTGCAGCAGGTGAGCGAACCATCGATCGTGACATCTACACAACTGTAAGTTAGCTATGTGTATTTGCTGCTTCTACCGCACTCATTACAAATTAGGATGAAGGCATGCATCGTAACTTTGTTTCACAGCACACATACATTCCTGCTTAGCTCAAGGCTCGGCAACCCTAAACGTTCAAAGAGCCATATTGGACCTAAAATAGAAAAAACAAATCCATCTGGAACCACAAAAAAATTTAAATCCGTATATAAGTGTTATAATTAGGGCAACACATGACGCAAGTGGGGCTTCACGGTGGCAGAGAGGTTAGTGCGTCTGCCTCACAATACGAAGGTCCTGAGTAGTCCTGGGTTCAATCCCGGGCTCGGGATCTTTCTGTGTGGAGTTTGCATATTCTCCCCGTGAATGCGTGGGTTCCCTCCGGTTACTCCAGCTTTCTCCCACTTCCAAAGACATGCACCTGGGGATAGGTTGATTGGCAACACTAAATTGGCCCTAGTGTGTGAATATGAGTCTGATTGTTGTATGTCTATCTGTGTTGGCCCTGCGATGAGGTGGCGACTTGTCCAGGGTGTACACCGCCTTCCGCCCGATTGTAGCTGAGATAGGCACCAGCGCCCCCCGCTACGCCAAGGGGAATAAGCGGTAGAAAATGGATGGATGGATGACGCAAGTGTTTATATTAGACATTAGACTTAGACAAACTTTAATTATCCACAAGGGAAATTGTTCCACACAGTAGCTCAGTTACAATGATGGAAAATGTAAGGATAGAAAGGACAATGCAGGTATAAGTAGACTAAATACAGCAATAGAAAATATAACATATATACGCAATATTTACATAATATAAGTACAGTGTATTATATATACTGATATATTATGTCTATCATATATACAATATATAACAATTATTATTAACTATAATATCCTACTATCAAAAAAACTGTGTCGCAGGCTAAAGCAAATCTTTGTTGACAGAAATGTTGAAATATAATATTTATTCTACATATTTTTACAACATTAGAAACCATTAGTACATCAGAGGCTACTCAGAGGGTTTTATAACTCCTGGAAATGACTGGCTTTTAATGGCCAAAGGTATACAGTGGGGCAAAAAAGTATTTAGTCAGCCACCGATTGTGCAAGTTCTCCCACTTAAAATGATGACAGAGGTCTGTAATTTTCATCATAGGTACACTTCAACTGTGAGAGACAGAATGTGAAATTAAAAATCCAGGAATTCACAAGTTAGGAATTTTAAAATATTTATTTGTAAATTATAGTGGAAAATAAATATTTGGTCAATAACAAAAATTCAACACAATACTTTGTGATATAACCTTTCTTGTCAATAACAGAGGTCAAACGATTACTATAGGTCTTTACCAGGTTTGCACACACAGTAGCTGGTATTTTGGCCCATTCCTCTTTGCATATCTTCTCGGTGATATTTTGGGGCTGTCGCGGAGCAACACAGACTTTCAACTCCCTCCACAGATTTTCTATGGGGTTGAAGTCTGGAGACTGGCTAGGCCACTCCAGGACTTTAAAATGCTTTTTACGGAGCCACTCCCTCGTTGCCTGGGTGGTGTGTTTGGGATCATTGTCATGCTGGAAGACCCAGCCACGTTTCATCTTCAAAGCTCTCACTGATGGAAGGAGGTTTTGTCTCAAAATCTCACGATACATGGCCCCATTCATTCTTTCCTTAACATGGATCAGTCATCCTGTCCACTTAGCAGAAAAACAGCCCCAAAGCATGATGTTTCCACCCCCATGCTTCACAGTAGGTGTGGTGTTCTTGTGGATGCAACTCAGTTTTCTTCTTCCTCCAAACATCACGAGTTGAGTTTATACCAAAAAGTTCTATTGTGGTTTCATCTGACCACATGACATTCTCCCAATCCTCTGCTGTATCATCCATGTGCTCTCTGGCAAACTTCAGACGGGCCTGGACAGGCACTGGCTTAAGCAGGGGGACACGTCTGGCACTGCAAGATTTGATTCCCTGTCGGCGTAGTGTGTTACTGATAGTAACCTTTGTTACTTTGGTCCCAGCTCTCTGCAGGTCATTCACCAGGTCCCCCGTGTGGTTCTGGGATTTTTGCTCACCGTTCTCATGATCATTTTGACCCCACGGGATGAGATCTTGAGTGGAGCCCCAGATCGAGGGAGATTATCAGTGGTCTTATATGTCTTCCATTTTCTGATAATTGCTCCCACAGTTGATTTTTTCACACCAAGCTGCTTGCCTATTGTAGATTCACTCTTTCCAGTCTGGTGCAGGTCTACAATTCTTTTCCTGGTGTCCTTCGACAGCGGCGTGGCGCGGTTGGGAGAGTGGCCGTGCGCAACCTGAGGGTCCCTGGTTCAATCCCCACCTGGTACAAACCTCGTCACGTCCGTTGTGTCCTGAGCAAGACACTTCACCCTTGCTCGTGATGGGTGCTGGTTAGCGCCTTGCATGGCAGCTCCCTCCATCAGTGTGTGAATGTGTGTGTGAATGGTTGAATGTGGAAATAGTGTCAAAGCGCTTTGACTACCTTGAAGGTAGAAAAGCGCTATACAAGTACAACCCATTTACCATTTACTCTTTGGTCTTGGCCACAGTGGAGTTTGGAGTTTGAGGCTGTGGACAGGTGTCTTTTATACAGATGATGAGTTCAAACAGGTTCTATTAATACAGGTAACGAGTGGAGGACAGAAGAGCTTCTTAAAGAAGAAGTTGCAGTTCTGTGAGAGCCAGACATCTTCCTTGTTTGAAGTGAACAAATACTAAACTAAAATCAATCTCCTAACCATGCTGACGGACTTAAAGATTTCAAGCCTCACTGGACAACAGTTCTATGACCTTCCCAAAGTCTACACCCAAAAAAAGATGCCTGTAACTACAAACAACCTCATCAATAAAGAGTTGGCTAAATGGCCATACTTGGATGGCGTCACTCTTCCTCGTATTCAAGCCGATATAGAGTTATTGATTGGAACCAATGCATCTAAACTGCTTGAACCCTGGGAAGTGATCAACAACCATGGAAATGGACCGTATGCTGTTAAGACCCTATTGAGGTTTGTAATTAATGGCCTTCCTGATCACAGTAAGAAGAGTAAGGCTGCTCTACGACTACTGTCAACAGGATGTCCATAGCAAAGCTGGAGGAACAGCAGCACAATCAATACCACCATGATTTCAACGACAGGTCATCAGAAAACATTTCTAGAGATTACTTTTAAGTTCATTAAGGTCATGACTGATAGGTGCAAACTTCGAGACGGACACTACACTTCGGAACTTCCCTTCAAAAAGAAGGATGATATGTCTCTGCCCAACAATCAGTGCTTCGCTAGGCAATGCATACTTGGTTGGAAAAGGAAGTTTGGGAAAAAGGAAAAATTTCAAACCTCTGATGTCACACAATGGCGATACATAAATACCACTCAAAATCCTGCAGACAAAGCCTCAAGAGGAGTTGAAGTGGATCAAGAAATGTTTCTGAAGAAACAGAGGAGGAATGGCCAGCTGATATGTTGGAGTATGGGATCGTAGCGGAGGACCCTGAGAGGTCAGTTGCCTGGATCCTGAAAATAAGGACTCAACTGGAAAAGTTAAAAGAGGAAACTACAAAGCCAACAATGTGGATCAGGAAATAGTGCGCATTAAAGCTGCACTGAAAACCCAAACTCAAAGAGATGATTTTTTGTTAATATTTATGGCTCCATTGTTATTATTATTTTTGAATTGTTCATGGCATCCTGCCTTTCTCAATTAGGGGCCGGAGTGTTGGAGCCAAATGTCCTTATTTGTTTATATTGTTTTTATTTTATTTTCTTTAATTATTTGCTGGCCTCAGTCCAGAGGGAATTTCCTTTCTTGGTGGATTGTTCCGCCCACTTCCTGTTAAGTATCAGGAAGTGTTGACAGGGAGGAGACTGTTGATGCGGGGTGGTTACTATGGTAGCCTCCTTTAAATTCAGGTGTGAGCACGGGCGGGGCGATTGGAAGACAAACAGTTTTCGACAGTGCCGTGACGTGAGTTGTTGTGACAATGAAGTAATAATGTGCCATTCAAGGTCAGCATACCGTTTGGGATATAGCATACATTTGATTTAATTTGATAGCTTAAAAATAAACGGATTGTCATATCCAAACACAAAACTACAGTACTGGACATTCTATCATTTACGTGTGTCAAACTGGTCAACACAGTCGCCCTCAGTATCAGCCCAGAGGTAAGGACTGTACACTTATTTCCCACCATAAAGTCTTTAAAATTCCTACAATGTGAATTCCTGGATTTTTTTTTTCACATTCCGTCTCTCACAGTTGAAGTGTACCTATGATGAAAATTACAGACCTCTGTCATCATTTTAAGTGGGAGAACTTGCACAATCGGTGGCTGACTAAATACTTTTTTGCCTCACTGTATTTTTTTCAAAGTGGAGGAGATGTAAATTGCGTCTTTTGTCTGTTTTCTTCAGGTATCGGTTTAAAGTACGTGGCCCTGGGAGACATCGTCATCCTCATCACCTTTGGCCCACTGGCCGTCATGTTCGCCCACGCCGTGCAGGTGGGCTACCTGTCGGTCCTGCCGCTGGTCTACGCCGTGCCGCTGGCCCTCAACACCGAGGCCATCCTCCACAGCAACAACACCCGAGACATGGACTCGGACAAGCAGGCGGGCATCGTGACGCTGGCCATCCTCATCGGACCCACGCTGTCCTACGTGCTGTACAACCTGCTGCTCTTCGTCCCTTACGTGCTCTTCTGCATCCTGGCCACGCGCTACACCATCAGCATGGCACTGCCCCTGCTCTCGCTGCCCATGGCCTTCCCTTTGGAGAAGCAGTTCCGCAGCCGGTGCTATGCTAAAATCCCGCAGAGGACGGCCAAGCTCAACCTCCTAATGGGGCTTTTCTACGTCTTTGGCATCATTCTGGCTCCTCGAGGAAGCCTGCCCTTACTGTGATCCACTGGCTTTCATGTCTTTTTAATACTTCATGCTTATTTATTGTATAATTTATATGTCGTGTAAAAAAACGCTAGAAAGTTTAGCTCTTGCTATGTGAACACTGAGAATTTATTTTCAGTATTAAGGTGGTAGCTATTGTTTCCATCGTGCAAAGACAAACACAATATAGTTGCCATATTCTCATGCCACTGATACCTGAGAACATCAAAAAGGAATTAACTTTGTATGTTTATTTCTACAGTGTGATGTATCTTTTGCCAGCCAAATAGTGTTTCTTTGTATTGTAATAAAAGTTGTTTGAAGATACTCTTTTGTCATTTTCCCCCGTCCTCATATTAGAGCATTGTATTAAGTGTGCCTTTTATTTATTTTTGCAAGAAATGTCTGTGTTTGGTGAAGTCACCTTAAACGAGTGAATATGCTTTTTCTTTTTCCCCAACCGGTGTAAAGTGCATGTGTGCATTGATTTGTTGACCAGCAGATGGCGCTGTCGGACACGTATGTTGCAAATAGTGTCAGCAAGAGTTTAGACTTGGTCTACTCCTACATTCCATTCTGTTATTTTTGTAAGTTAAAAATCTGCAGTCTGCCTTTCTCTTAAACACTTTGGATTAGTTGCAGTGCTGAAAAATCAGTTAACATGCACAAAATGTCAACCATATTTAAATTAACTCACCCTCAGGCTGCATTGAACATTATTAGGCTCACTCCAGTATTCGTGTGTGCTGTTTCGTGCATACTCTCGTTTCCACCCACAGCCTAAAGACGCGATCGAGTGGAGACGACCTCGCCCATCTACATTTTGGAACTAATGAATCCAAATACCAATGCTTTCCTGTTTAGATATTAATTTTGATTATACAGTAATGCAAAAAATGGATGAAAGCACTTTGTGGAACTTTTTTTATTGCTTCAGTTTGATTTTTTTAAAATCTTGTTTTAGGACTATGCATTTTACTACTTTGTCTTGTATCTTTATTATTTTTGTTTAAATTGTACCAATGGGAAAAGAAGGATTTATTCAGTTTTGCAATTCACAGCAAGAGTGGTGAATTATTATATTTTTTGACGCTTTGTTGGCTACTAAAACATAAAACAATTATTTACTGTTACGTGTATTTAAAAAAAATATATATTTGTTTTACTATATATACCGTATAGATGTGCAGAACGTCTTTTATTCTTTATCTGATACTGAGGCTAACTACCAAACAAGAGTTCCGAAATAAGTTATTTGCGTTTTATTGGATGAAATATGCCCTGCGGTGAGTCGGCGAGTTGTCCAGGGCGTACACCGCCTTCCGCCCGATTGTAGCTGAGATAGTTTCTAGCGTCCTTCGTGACCTGAAGGGAATAAGCAGTAGAAAATGGATGGATGGATGAAAAAATATATATATTTAGAATATATTACAATATTTAAAAATATAAATATATATATATATACCCCGCCTTCCGCCCGTTTGTAGCTGAGGTAGACACCAGCGAACCCAAAGGGAATAAGCGGTAGAAGATTGATGGATATATCGTATTTCCTTGAATTGCCGCAGGGCATATAGTATGCGCCTGCCTTGAATTATTGCCGGGTCAAACTCGCTTCACAAAATAATTAGCACATGCTTAGTATTACCGCCTGGTCAAACTCGTGACACTTCCCCTGTCATCATTTTCAAAATGGAGGAAGCTGATTTCAATACCGGTAATTTGAAATCGCATAAAGGGAAGAAAATTAAGAGCTATTCAGTAGGATTAAAGGTCCAAGCTTACATCACACTCAATTTTTTACTGCATGCCCTTGGTAAGTGCCGGTGTGAGAAGAGGTTTTAAAATAATTAGCGCATGCTTACTTTTACCGAATGCCTCCGGTAAGCGTAGGAGTGAGAAGAGGTTTTAAATTAATTAGCGCCCAGGCGGCAATTCAAGGAAATACGGTATATATTTTATTTTTTGAAATAATACACTTTGCTTAGGAGCGTCGGTACCAAATGTACGGCAGCCCGTGAAGGCATCACTGGCCGTGACGCCACGCCTGGGCGTGTTGTCATGGCTATGCGCTGCGAAGCTTCCCCAGTTCAGTACACATTTGCGTCAAAAGCATCCATGTCAGCGTTGGTCGGAGGCCGGGACATGGAATTATTGGTTGCCACAGAGTAGACACTCTTGACAAAGAGCCGGTGAGTAACTGCGCTGTGAAATAAATGCTTTTCTGACACCGACAAACGGTGGCCAAACATGGGTTAGCTTGCTAGCGTCAGCGTTTGACAAGCTAATAACACGCACCAGCCCACATCCATCAACTTGTGTATTTCTAGACTATTACTTTGATCAAATTTATTTTATTCGCCAGGCAGCATTTAGGAGTATTAATTGAAGTTGGTCTTGTCCTGGATCTAGAATGTATTTTCGGACGGAGGCAGGTGTTACTGGACAGACTAGTAGTATCATGTAGATGTTGGTGACAGTGTAACCGGTGGTCTTTTCCTCTTCGTTGTGTGTTGTTTATGAAGACGACCGACACCGTGGGTTTCTCCACTACACTTTACTGATAACACAGAATACAATTGTCTTTAAAAACGTTGTGCCATCGTCGAGCCCCTCTCCCGTTATCGTGGACAAAAAGGGCGGGCATAGTTACATACACAGTAAAATAAAAACATACCTGATAACACAGAATACAATTGTCTTTAAAAACTTTGTGCCATCGTCGAGCCCCTACACAAATATAATAATGAACAAAAAATGAATTAAAGTTCTTAACAAGACATTTTCTGTCGTCGCATGAACGCCTACCTCTCCCGTTATCGTGGACAAAAAGGGAAGTTGGAAGGCGTGTCCAACGCATATAAAAAAGACAGGTGTCACAGTTATTATTGCAGTAGGAGGGACAACGAGACAATGGTTCCACATTGACAAAACATCAAACAATTTTCAGGTATTTACATGTAACTTACATATTTTGTGTAATTATAACAATAATAAAACATTAGAAAATAAATTATTTACAAGACGTAATTGACCCTGTTACAACAGTAAGCACTGGGAGTCAAATATATTGGACATGTAAACAGATATTTATACTCACGTACACACACTTAGTCATACATACACACATAGGTACACAAATACAGTACATACATACACAAAGTTCGTACATCCACACGCACGTTCATAGTACAAACATACACATACATATATGTACATATACATTCACTATACTAACATACTTATACACATACTGTACATTCACTGTACAAACATACATATACTGTACATTGACAATCACTATACAAACATACATATACACATACTTTACATATACTGTACATTCACTGTACAGACATACACATACTGTACATTAACATTCACTAAACAAACATACAAATATACATACTGTACATACACTGTACATTTACTGTACAAACATACACATACTGTACATTAACATTCGCTATACAAACATACATATACAAATACTGTACATATACTGTACATTCACAGTACAAACATACACATACTGTACATTAACATTCACTATACAAACATACATATACACATACTGTACATATACTGTACATTCACTGTACAAACATACATATACTGTATGTATACATTCACTATACAAACATACACATACAAATACTGTACATTACCATTCACTGTACAAACATACCTATACTGTACATTACCATTTACTATACAAACATACATATACACATACTGTACATACACTGTACATTCACTGTATAAACATACACATACTGTACATTAACATTCACTATACAAACATACATATACACATACTGTACATTCACTGTACAAACATACACATACTGTACATTAACATTCACTATACAAACATACATATACACATACTGTACATATACTGTACATTCACTGTACAGACATACATATACTGTATTTATATATTCACTGTACAAACATACATATACTGTGCATTAACATTCACTTTACATACATACATATACACATTCTGTACATATACATTCACTGTACAAACACATACTCTACATATACATTCACTGTACAGACATACATATACTGTACATATACATTCACTATACAAACATACACACACTGTACATTCACTGTACAAACATACATATACTGTATGTATACATTCACTTTACAAACATACATATACACACTGTACATATACATCTACTGTACAAACATACATATACAGTACATTACCATTCACTGTACAAACATACATATACACATGCTGTACAGATACATTCACTGTACAAACACACATACAGTACATATACATTCACTGTACAAACAAACATATACTGTACATTACCATTCACTGTACAAACATACATATACACATGCTGTACAGATACATTCACTGTACAAACACACATTCAGTACATATACATTCACTGTACAAACATACATATACTGTACAATTAAATTCATTGTACAAACATACAAATATACATACTGTACATATACATTCACTGTTCACACATACATATGTACATATTGTACATATACATTCACTGTACAAACATAGATATACTGTACATATACATTCACTGTACACATGTACATATACACATACATGTACATTCACTGTACAAACATACACATACTGTACATATACATTCCCTGTACAAACATACATATACACATACTGTTCATATAAATTCACTGTACAAACATACACATACTGTACATATACATTCCCTGTACAGACACACATACACTGCACATATACATTCACTGCACAAACATAAATATACACATACTGTACATATAAATTCACTGTACGAACATACACATACTGTACATTTACATTCCCTGTACAGACATACATACACTGTACATATACATTCACTGTACAAACATACACATACTGTACATATACATTCACTTTACAAACATACATATACTGTACATATACATTCACTGTACAAACATACACTTACTGTACATATACATTCCCTGTACAGACATACATACACTGTACATATACATTCACTGTACAAACATACATATACTGTACATATACATTCACTGTACAAACATACATATACACATACATGTACACATACAAACCCTGTTTACATACAGTGGGGCAAAAAAGTATTTAGTCAACCACCGATTGTGTGAGTTCATCCACTTAAAATGATGTCAGAGGGGCTTGGGGGTAGCGGAGGTGTCTGATTGAAAACCGTCAAATGCATCAAGCTAATTCACATTGGATTTGCCATAGAGATGCTACTGATTAGCATTTGCGATTTTACATGGCAATATCAACAC
Organism: Nerophis ophidion; assembly: GCF_033978795.1. Taxonomy (NCBI): domain Eukaryota; kingdom Metazoa; phylum Chordata; class Actinopteri; order Syngnathiformes; family Syngnathidae; genus Nerophis; species Nerophis ophidion. The sequence goes on along the minus strand of NC_084616.1, from coordinate 39,219,663 downwards.
CTCCAGATGAGGTAATAATAACTACTTTACAGTCAAACAGCTCGTGTGTAATAAGTGCTATACCATGCAAACACGTTTTGGGCTGCAACTAACGAGATTCAGCTTACTGGCAAAGACTACTTCCTGAGTGGGCAACACTATTGCCATTTAACGTCTTGGAATTGCAACTGCATGCAAAGTCTTTGATATAATATGTTTATATATTATATCAATATCTAATATATATTCCACTATGGACTGGACTCTCACTATTGTGTTAGATGCACTATGGACTGGACTTTCACAATATTGTCTTAGACCAGGGCTTCACGGTGGAAGAGGGGTTAGTGCGTCTGCCTCACAATACGAAGGTCCTGCAGTCCTGGGTTCAATCCCAGGCTCGGGATCTTTCTGTGTGGAGTTTGCATGTTCTCCCCGTGAATGCGTGGGTTCCCTCCGGGTACTCCGGCTTCCTCCCACTTCCAAAGACATGCACCTGGGGATAGGTTGATTGGCAACACTAAATTGGCCCTAGTGTGTGAATGTGAGTGTGAATGTTGTCTGTCTAATCTGTGTTGGCCCTGCGATGAGGTGGCGACTTGTCCGGGGTGTACTCCGCCTTCCGCCCGATTGTAGCTGAGATAGGCGCCCGCGGTAGAAAATGGATGGATGAATGTCCTAGACCAAAGGTTCTTAACCCGGGTTCGATCGAACCCTAGGTGTTCGGTGAGTCTGCTTCAGGGTTCGCGGAGGTCCAGACACACCCAACTCATCATGTAAATAAAAACCTTTCCCTATCAGCGTATTATGGATACCCCCAAACAATGTTCTCCCTAATTTTCCATCTGATTTGCAGGTGTGTAATTTGTTGTGACTTCATGTGTTGGTTTTGTTCTTTGAACAAGGTGATGTTCATGGACGGTTCATTTTGTGCATCAGTAAAAAAAAAAAACGTATAACTTTGTCTTGAATTAGAATTTTGTATTCATTTTTTTTTTCACTAAAGGGTTCGGTGACTGCACATATGAAATTGGTGGGGTTTGGTACCTCCAATAAGGTTAAGAACCACTAGACCCACTCGACGTCACCCACATCTGCGGTCCTCTCCAAGGTTTCTCATAGTCATTCTGATTGACATCCCACTGGGTTGTGAGTTTGTCCTTGCTCTTATGTGGGATCTGAACGGAGGATGTAGTTGTGGCTTGTGCAGCCCTTTGAGACACTTGTGATTTAGGGCTATATAAATAAACATTGATTGATTGATTGATTGATTGATATCATATTTGTAAATAAGACTCAGAAGTGTAAGAAATCAAGATTTAACAATTCAACAGCAATTCATTACCAGCTCGCTGTTATGTGTTAAAAAAATGTTTTATTATTAAACAAATTGTAATTTACTAACACATGAACACACATACAGTTGGGCAAAAACGTATTTAGTCAGCCACCGATTTGCAAGTTCTCCCACTTAAAATGATGACAGAGGTCTGTAATTTTCATCATAGGCACACTTCAACTGTGAGAGACAGAATGTGAAAAAAAAAATCCAGGAACTCACATTGTAGGAATTTTAAAGAATTTATTTGTAAATTATAGTGGAAAATAAGTATTTGGTCACCTCAAACAAGGAAGATCTCTGGCTCTCACAGACCTGAAACTTCTTCTTTGAGAAGCTCTTCTGTCCTCCACTCGCTACCTGTATTAATGGAACCTGTTTGAACTCGTTATCTGTGTAAAAGACACCTGTCCATAGCCTCAAACAGTCAGACTCCAAACTCCACTATGGCCAAGACCAAAGAGCTGTCGAAGGACACCAGGAAAATAATTGTAGACCTGCACCAGACTGGGAAGAGTGAATTTACAATAGGGGAGCAGCTTGGTGTGAAAACATCAACTGTGGGAGCAATTATCAGAAAATGGAAGACATACATGACCACTGATAATCTCTCTCGATCTGGGGCTCCACGCAAGATCTCATCCCGTGGGGTCAAAATGATCATGAGAACGGTGGGCAAAAATCCCTGAACCACACAGGGGGACCTGGTGAATGACCTGCAGAGAGCTGGGACCAAAGTAACAAAGGTTACCATCAGTAACACACTACGCCAATAGGGAATCAAATCTTGCAGTGCCAGACGTGTCCCCCTGCTTAAGCCAGTGCATGTCCAGGCCCGTCTGAAGTTTGCCAGAGAGCACATGGATGATACAGCAGAGGATTGGGAGAATGTCATGTGGTCAGATGAAACCAAAATAGAACTTTTTGGTACAAACTCAACTCGTCGTGTTTGGAGGAAGAATATGTAATTTCCAAAACAGAAAGTACAAAATTGTCAGAGACATTTTAAAAGAAGCTATTAGTGCACTTTTGTGCATGATGTCACTAAGATGACATATCAAAACAAAACTAAAATTAAAGTGCACTTTTTGTACAGAACGCCACTACAATAGTTAAAAACAAATAAAGTGCACTTCTGTGCATGATGTCACACAAGATATTTCAAAAACTGTGAAATGAAAATGAGCTGCATTATAGGAAATCAAACAGTGTATGTCCTTCGCTATTTGGTAGGTTCCTGCAGACGTTATCTCCTTCTGTTGATTTTTTTTTCATACAGTGTTGATCTGGAAATACTTGCTTCGGCATTTTGTTGATGTGGCACTGAACGGAGATGTTGATATGAAGTTCAAGCGCTCTTCATTCTCTAGCGGGTGTCTTTTCAAATGATGCTACAATATAACAGGACTGCTACTTTTTGTAGCAACGCTTTTGCCGCATAATTGTTCAACATATTCCCGCTTGAAGCCAAACCACTGCCAGACAATGCATCCTGTGCTGTTTTGCTTGGGAGTTAATTATTCCTCCATTTGTTACCAGATTCCCCCTTCTCTCTCTCGTATTACCATTCGCAATGTACCGTTAGCATCGCAACCTATGTTACCCATGTAGCTACCTCTCTGCTCGGGGAGGGCGTGTGATGTTGAAGGTGCGCTTGTTTATTTATCTGTAAGAAGGAAAGACAAAAAATAGTGGGGAACGCATGCACTGTAATGCTCGCAGCTAAAAGCAACTGTGTGAGAACCTAACCTCGAATATCACGATATAGTCATTTTCTATATCGCACAGAGACAAACCCATCCATCCATCCATCTTCTTCTGCTTATCTGAGGTCGGGTCGCGGGGGCAGCAGCCTAAGCAGGGAAACCTAGACTTCCCTTTCCCCAGCCACTTCATCTAGCTCTTCCCGGGAGATCCCGAGGCGTTCCCAGGCCAGCCGGGAGACATAGTCTTCCCAACGTGTCCTGGGTCTTCCCCGTGGCCTCCTGCCGGTTGGACGTGCCCTAAACACCTCCCTAGGGAGGCGTTCGGGTGGCATCCTGACCAGATGCCCGAACCACCTCATCTGGCTCCTCTCGATGTGGAGGAGCAGCGGCTTCACTTTGAGTCCCTCCCGGATGGCAGAGCTTCTTACCATATCTCTAAGGGGGAGCCCCCCCACACGGCGGAGGAAACTCATTTCGGCCGCTTGTACCCGTGATCTTATCCTTTCGGTCATGACCAAAAGCTCATGACCATAGTTGAGGATGGGAACCTAGATCGACCGATAAATTGAGAGCTTTGTCTTCCGGCTCAGCTCCTTCTTCACCACAACGGATCGGTACAACGTCCGCATTACTGAAGACGCCGCACCGATCCGCCTGTCGATCTCACGATCCACTCTTCCCTCACTCGTGAACAAGACTCCTAGGTACTTGAACTCCTCCACTTGGGGCAGGGTCTCCTCCCCAACCCGGAGATGGCATTTCACCCTTTTCCGGGCGAAAATCATGGACTCGGACTTGGAGGTGCTGATTCTCATTCCGGTTGCTTCACACTCGGCTGCAAACCGATCCAGTGAGAGCTGAAGATCCCGGTCAGATGAAGCCATCAGGACCACATCATCTGCAAAAAGCAGAGACCTAATCCTGCGGTCACCAAACCGGAACCCTTCAACGCCTTGACTGCGCCTAGAAATTCTGTCCATAAAAGTTATGAACAGAATCGGTGACAAAGGACAGCCTTGGCGGAGTCCAACCCTCACTGGAAATGTGTTCAACTTACTGCCGGCAATGCGGACCAAGCTCTGGCACTGATCGTAGAGGGAGCGGACCGCCACAATAAGACAGTCCGATACCCCATACTCTCTGAGCACTCCCCACAGGACTTCCCGAGGGACACGGTCGAATGCCTTCTCCAAGTCCACAAAGCACATGTAGACTGGTTGGGTAAACTCCCATGCACCCTCAAGAACCCTGACGAGAGTATAGAGCTGGTCCACAGTTCCACGACCAGGACGAAAACCACACTGTTCCTCTTGAATCCGAGGTTCGACTATCCGGCTTAGCCTCCTCCCCAGTACACCTGAATAAACCTTACCGGGAAGGCTGAGGAGTGTGATCCCACGATAGTTGGAACACACCCTCCGGTCTCCCTTCTTAAAGAGAGGAACCACCACCCCGGTCTGCCAATCCAGAGGTACCGCCCCCGATGTCCACGCGATGCTGCAGAGTCTTGTCAACCAAGACAGCCCCACAGCATCCAGAGCCTTAAGGAACTCCGGGCGGATCTCGTCCACCCCCGGGGCCTTGCCACCGAGGAGCTTTTTAACTACCACGGCAACCTCAGTCCCAGAAATAGGAGAGCCCACCACAGATTCCCCAGGCACTGCTTCCTCATAGGAATACGTGTTGGTGGGATTGAGGAGGTCTTCGAAGTATTCCTTCCACCTGTCCACAACATCCGCAGTTGAGGTCAGCAGAACACCATCCGCACCATACACGGTGTTGATAGTGCACTGCTTCCCCTTCCTGAGGCGGCTGACGGTGGTCCAGAATCGCTTCGAAGCCGTCCGGAAGTCGTTTTCCATGGCTTCCCCGAACTCCTCCCATGTCCGAGTTTTTGCCTCAGCGACCGCTGAAGCCGCACACAGCTTGGCATGTCGGTACCTGTCCACTGCCTCCGGAGTCCTATGAGCCAAAAGGACCCGATAGGACTCCTTCTTCAGTTTGACGGCATCCCTCACCGCTGGTGTCCACCTAGGGGTTTTAGGATTGCCGCCCCGACAGGCACCAACTACCTTGCGGCCACAGCTCCGATCAGCCGCCTCGACAATAGAGGTGCGGAACATGGTCCACTCGGACTCAATGTCAAACCCGCGATATATCAAGTATATCGATATATATCGCCCAGCCCTGATTTAGATATGATAAACTGTTACCATTTATCTATGAAATTAATGGAGAAACTCAAACATAATCCACCAAGTCAGCGCCCACGCTTGCTCAAATATAGTCATAAAACGATTGTGGTTGTACCTCCTGCCTTGTGTGCTAAAAAATAATGGGAAATGGCTGATACTGAAGACACAGCGATGACATGCCATCCGTTATATCACTTATGTTGAGATCTGGTGCGATATAGAAAATAAAATGATCTTTGGTAATAATAATAATAATGACCATAATAGGGGAAAACTGGTGTTCGGAAACGGTCTGTTTAAGAAGTGCACTGCATTGCAGTCTGTGGGAATTTGTGTCCATCCATCCAGGAGATCATCTGCGGGGTGACAGGTCACTGATGTTGTACCTTCAGGCTTACATGTCTGTTTTCAGTCATCCTAATATATGCTTGATGGGTTTCTTCCGTGATGGAACAGGAAAGGGTCTGAGTTGGAAGCACGGCGTTCTCCATTAAAGTGCCTTGGTGTGCTTATTAATTAAGAGTTAAAGAGTACCTAGGGCTCTAGTCCAATCCTGGATTTATTAATTCATTTAAATTCTATAGTGTTCATCACTATTGCATATAATGATATAATTAGTTATGACAATGATGCAGTCAATCAAATAATCAATCAATCAATCAATCAATGTTTATTTACAAACCCAGTTTCCATATGAGTTGGGAAATTGTTACATGTAAACATAAACGGAATACAATGATTTGCAAATCTTTTTCAACCCATATTCAATTGAATACACTACAAAGACAAGATATTTGAAGTTCCAACTCATAAACTTAATTTTTTTTTTGCAAATAATAATTAACTTAGAATTTCATTGCTGCAACATGAGCCAAAGTAGTTGGGAAAGGGCATGTCTATCACTGTGTTGCATCACCTTTTCTTTTAACAACACTCAATAACGTTTGGGAACTGAGGAAACTACTTGTTGAAGCTTTGAAAGTGGAATTCTTTCCCATTCTTGTTTTATGTAGAGCTTCAGTCGTTCAACAGTCCGGGGTCTCCGCTGCCGTATTTTACGCTTCATAATGCGCCACACATTTTCGATAGGAGACAGGTCCGGACTGCAGGCGGGCTAGGAAAGTACCCGCACTCTTTTTTTACAAAGCCATGCTGTTGTAACACGTGCTGAATGTGGCTTGGCAGTCTTGCTGAAATAAGCAGGGGCGTCCATGAAAAAGACTGCGCTTACATGGCAGCAAGTGTTGTTCCAAAACCTGTATGTACCTTTCAGCATTAATGGTGCCTTCACAGATGTGTAAGTTACCCATGCCTTGGGCACTAAGGCACCCCCATACCATCACAGCTGCTAGCTTTTGAACTTTGCGTCGATAACAGTCTGGATAATTCTCTTCCCCTTTGGTCCAGTTGACACGATGTAGAATTTTTACAAAAACAATTTGAAATGTGGAGTCGTCAGACCACAGAACACTTTTCCACTTTGCATCAGTCCATCTTAAATGATCTCGGGCCCAGAGAAGCCGGCGTCGTTTCTGGATGTTGTTGAGAAATAGCTTTCGCTTTGCATAGTAGAGCTTTAACTTGCACTTACAGATGTAGCAACGACCTGTATTTAGTGACAGTGGTTTTCTGAATTGTTCCTGAGCCCATGTGGTGATATCCTTTAGAGGTTGATGTCAGTTTTTGATACAGTGCCAGATTAATGTCAGTTTTTGATACAGTGCCGTCTGAGGGATCGAATGTCACGGTCATTCAATGTTGGTCTCCGGCCATGACGCTTACGTGGAGTGATTTCTCCAGATTCTCTGAACCTTTTGATGATATTATGCACCGTAGATGTTGAAATCCCTACATTTCTTGCAATTGCAATTTGAGAAATGTTGTTCTTAAACTGTTTGACTATTTGCTCATGCAGTTGTGGACAAACGGGTGTACCTCGCTCCATCCTTTCTTGTGAAAGACTGAGCATTTTTGGGAAGCTGTTTTTTTACCCAATCATGGCACCCACCTGATCCCAATTAGCCTGCACACCCGTGGGATGTTCCAAATAAGTGTTTTAGTTTGTCCGTTGCCTCTATTTCTTGGTGGTGTAGAGCCCTTGTTCTTTAACTGTGGTTATTTTTAAAGGGCTCTATAAATAAAGTTGGTATGGTATGGTATGGTAAATCAATTCGATCAAAAGTCAGCTCATAATGGAGCCTTTGGAGCTGTTCAATTTTGCCTATAGAACCCCTATAACAACATCCAAACACCTCCATTAAGTTGTTATATACATGATGTAAGTATATATGTCACGTCGTAACAAGCACATTTATTATAACATTTAATATCTACATATTTTGATCATTTTAAGCATACGCATTAATTTCAAAAACGCATCTCGTTTTTTTTTTTTTTTTCTTTATCATTGGTGACTGCAGACTTTATGAGAGCTAACAAGCATAATAAAACATCACTTACTGTAAAGGGTCCGCTGTCGTTAGGATGCCGATTGCTAGGATGTTCATATATTCCCATTCAGATGAAAAATGTTTCATAATCCATGCAAAGAAACGGGGCGGGAAACAATTGCTTTTCGTGTCGTCTTCGTCAGTTTCATGTCCTATATGGTGATCAATGTGTCCCAATTTGTTGAATTATATCAAAAGCCACCTTCTGTCTCGGTGAAATGCATGATTTATGATCTAGAATAAACTTACAGGGAGCAAGGAAACAAGGAAGCAGCTGATCAGTCGATGTAAACATCGACACACAGAAAGTGATCATGACGCTGCTATAAATAATTTGTCTGCGTTAGCGCTTATAATATTATTACTACTAATACTTTGTTAATATTCAAGTCACGAAATGTAAATGGAGTATTATTTGCGCTTTTTGAATGGTTATTTATCTTATTTTACGGGCGGAATAGCAGAGCTCCCATTGGCTCCGCTATAAGCAGACTTTTATACGTTTATTTAATATTTAGATTGCATTAAAAAAAATCATCCGTCTCATAATGATTGGAAACAAACCCAAAAAAGTGCAGTTCTCCTTTAAAATGTAATAAGCACATATTCTTCTGTTTTTGGGATACTTTACAATACTTTTGGATGATACCAAGAATTTGGGTATGCAATACCAAGTATAGTTACAGACATTGGTCATACCAATGTTCATACTTCAAATCTTCAAGATCATTAAATGATTACATCTTTGACCACAATTATAATCAGACAAAAACAAAGCATGGCAGTTTATCAATATCAATTAATATGTATATTATTTTCTTATTCTCTTTTAATTATATATTAAAGGTATAATAAAGTTGATTAGTTCAACATAATTCAACAATAACAACAATTTATCCTGAGTTTGTATAAAATGACAAAAAAAAAAAAGATTTTGCAATAATAAAAAATAAAGATTTCAACACTGTAGTATCTCACATATACTGATAAAATACTATACTTGGTATTGTTACTGTCAATATTTGTATCCATCCGCCTACCCAGGTTAGCCAAGCTTTTTTGTATCTTACAGTGTGTAGTGTGGCATGTTAAGCAATTCCTTATCTTTCAGTGATAACGTTGTAAGAAACAGTTTTTTTGCCACCATGTAGGTGAGGATAAGTGTTTTGGAAAGTGCATCGTAACGAGAAGTTACCCAGTAATTCTACATTGCGTTGAGGACACAGTCGTTTGCTTGTCGCTGTCAGATTTGCGGGACACAGCTTGAATGTGTCATCAACATGCATTGTTGTAATATGACGATAGTATTAAAAGTTCCATCGTTGGACAAATTATTATAATTTATATCGTATGTTGTCTATATCGTGCAGCTTTAGTCTAGACCAGTAGTTTTCTAAGAGTGGCACAGTGAGCCTCTCCTCAGTAAACATAATACGTCTAAGTAAGGCCTATGGCATAAAAAATCAATTTGTTTTGTTTGTAAACATAACTGAAGTGGTCTTTATTGTTGTGTCAAATGTGTTATTCTTCATTTTTTTCGAAATGTATGAGCCTTGTGTGAAGTCATGTGGTTCTAGACTAGATATTTTTAGGTTTTTTTGCAAAGAAGATGGATTTTTTTTCTTTGCAATGATGGTTGTCCTTCATATTGTAATTTGTGTATATTCAGTACTATCAATTTAGCAAAGTCTAGCGCTCATTGGCACAGTTTGTTTACTATCTCAGTACCAGGATGAGCCCAGCTGGGCGGGAGTGTCAGACCAACAGCCTCTTGGCCACAAGCCCAAACAAGAGAGTTTAATCCGCTTTGCACTGTGTTCTCTTCAGGGATGTTCAGAACCTTTTTCCAGTTTGTAATATTAACCTCATAGCAACAGCCCAATTCCTTTTGGATTTTTAAATCAATAGTGCATTTATTCTTTGCTTGACTAGCTGAACTGCAGTAGTGGCTAGACTCTTACAGGGTCTTATTAAGCCAGGATTTGTTCTGTGCTCTCTTCTACCACCCGGTTTTGCTGAAAGCGATGACATATGTTGCTCTATGTAACCGTAAGTTGTGTAAACGCACATAGGGCGGTAAGCACGTGACGCCATGTCTTCTTTTAGCAAATCGTTTGATATCGCGTGATGCCGGATTATTTGCTATCTGTGAGGAACTTTACAATTATGTTGCACGTTTTGGTCTCAAAACAGCCCCTCTTATACAATGAAATAATAACATTATAACATAATAAATAACTACAGTTTTTCACCAGCTGAGACATTTTCAACAACTTCAGACTTAAGCACGGATACCTTTTTATTATTGTATTAAAATATTTTGTGATATGCAGATCTTATGCAGATCCCAAACACACAAAAACAGGTACCAATAGGTAAGAAAAGTTAGTTTTGCACAATATTTTAGTTTTTACTGTTGTTTTAGTTATTTTGTACCATTTGTACCATTGACTTTATTGTACACCCTGGACAAGTCGCCACCTAATCGCAGTATAAATATTAAATATACAAATATATTGTTGTCTGTCTATGTTGTCTGTCTATCTGTCATCATCTCAGTATACAGTAGGGCAAAAAAGTATTTAGTCAGCCACCGATTGTGCAAGTTCTCCCACTTAAAATGATGACAGAGGTCTGTAATTTTCATCATAGGTACACTTCAACTTTGAGAGACAGAATGTGAAAATAAAAAAAAAAGGAATTCAAATTGTAGGAATTTTAAAGAATTTATTAGTAAATTATGGTGAAAAATAAGTATTCGGTCAACTATTTAAATTTCTCACTGATGGAAGGAGGTTTTGGCTCAAAATCTCACGATACATGGCCCCAATCATTCTTTCCTTAACACGGATCAATCGTCCTGTCCCCTTAGCATAAAAACAGCCCCAAAGCATGATGTTTCCACCCCCATGCTTCACAGGAGGTATGGTGTTCTTGGGATGCAACTCAGTATTCTTCTTCCTCCACACACAACAAGTTGAGTTTATACCCAAAAGTTCTATTTTAGTTTCATCTGACCACATGACATTCTCCCATGTGCTCTCTGGCAAACTTCAGACGGGCCTGGAAATACACTAGCTTAAGCAGGGGGACACGTCTGGCACTGCAGGATTTGATTCCCTGTCGGCGTAGTGTGTTACTGATGGTAACCTTTGTTACTTTGGTCCCAGCTCTCTGCAGGTCATTCACCAGGTCCCCCTGTGTGGTTCTGGGATTTTTGCTCACTGTTCTCATGATCATTTTGAGCCCACGGGATGAGATCTTGTGTGGAGCCCCAGATCGAGGAAGATTATCAGTGGTCTTGTATGTCTTCCATTTTCTGATAATTGCTCCCAAAGTTTATTTTTTCACACCAAGCTGCTTGCCTATTGTAGATTAACTCTTCCCAGTCTGGGCCAGGTCTACAATTCTTTTCCTGGTGTCCTTCGAAAAGCTCTTTGATCTTGGCCATAGTGGAGTTTGGAGTCTGACTGTTTGCGGCTGTGGGCAGTTGTCTTTTATACAGATAACGAGTTCAAACAGGTTCCATTAATACAGGTAATGAGTGGAGGACAGAAGAGCTTCTTAAAGAAGAAGTTACAGGTCTGTGAGAGCCAGAGAACTTCCTTGTTTTAAGTGACCAAATACTTATTTTCCACCATAATTTACAAATAAATTATTTAAAATTCCTAAAATGTAAATTCCTGAACTTTTTTTTCACATTCTGTCTCTCACAGTTGAAGTGTACCTATAATTAAAATAACAGACCTCTGTCATCATTTTAAGTGGGAGAACTTGCACAATCGGTGGCTCACTAAATACTTTTTTGCCCCACTGTATAAATGGGGCTTCACGGTGGCAGAGGGGTTAGTGCGTCTGCTTCACAATATGAAGGTCCTGAGTAGTCAGGGTTCAATCCCGGGTTCGGGATCTTTCTGTGTGGAGTTTGCATATCCTCCCCGTGAATGCGTGGGTTCCCTCCGGGTACTCCGGCTTCCTCCCACTTCCAAAGACATGCACGTGGGGATAGGTTGATTGGCAACACTAAATTGGCCCTCGTGTGTGAATGTGAGTGTGAATGTTGTCTGTCTATCTGTGTTGGCCCTGCGATGAGGTGGCGACTTGTCCAGGGGGTATACTGACTTCCGCCAGATTGTAGCTGAGTAGCTGAGATAGGCACCAGCGCCCCCCGTGACCCTAAAGGGAATAAGCGGTAGCAAATGGATGTATATATATATATATATATACATGCAAATTTCTTTTAAAAAAAAGAGAAAGATACAAGGCCATATTGCCCAACCCTAAATGATTATCACAATATATATATATATATATATATATATATATATATATATATATATATATATATATATATATATATATATATATATATATATATATATATATATATATTTATGTATATATGCATATATATGTACGTATATATATATATATATATATATATCTAAACATATATATATGTATGTATGTAAATATATATATGTATATATTTATGTACGTATATATACATATATGTATATATATATACATATGTATATCTATATATACATATATGTATATATCTACATATATATATATATACGTACATAAATGTATACATATATATATATATGTATATGTGTATATATATAGGTACATAAATATATACATATATATATTTACATACATATATATATATATATATATGTATATATATAAATATATATATATATATATATGTGTGTGTGTGTATGCATTAAAAAAACATTTCATTAGATGTGCTGAAACCTGTAGAAACATGCTTGAAAATACTTAATTTAGGCCACAAATGCATTGAATTTGCTTTAGAAAAAAAAAATAAAAATAAAAATTGGCTACGGAATAACCTAAGCTTTTAGGAAAAAAATGTATGCCCCAACAAGAGCAGACAAAATCAATCTTTCAATAATTTTTTTTAAATTGTCGGCAAAAACAAACTCAAAAAAATCGGTAAAATCGATATAATGCTCCCGCCAATAATAAAAAGTGTAGGCATAGTGTTTGTGCAAATTTCTCATTCTCTACACCAGGGGCGCTCACACTTTTTCTGCAGGCGAGCTACTTTTCAATTGACCAAGTCGAGGAGATCTACCTCATTCCTATTTATAATTTATATTTATTTATTTATGAAAGACATTTTTGTTAACAAGTTAATGGTGTTTAATGATAATACAAGCATGTTTAACACACATAGATTCCTTTCTTTCATGAAGACAAGAATATAAGTTGGTGTATTTGATTCTGATGACTTGCATTGATTGGAATTAGACAGTGGTGCTGATAACGTCCGCATTTTCAAATGGAGGAAAAAAAAAGTCCTCCTTTCTGTCCAATACCACATGAAAGTGGTTGGATTTGGCATCTCATTTGTCCAACTTGCATACTCGTTTTTAAACACTTTGTTATGAGAGTAGCATATGTGTGTGGCCCTTTAATGTCTGGCAGCAGGTGAGTGACGTCAGTGACTGTGCGGGTGGGCAAGCAAGTGAGAAAGCGGTCGCTGAGGGCGGGGGAGAAATACATTGGCATCAAACTCCGTAGCTTGCTAGCTTGTGCACGCTAGCTTTCTGAGACTCTTATTTTGTTAGCACAGGCAGGATGAAACAGGTCTTTTATGGTGAAGACAGGAACTTTTCAGTCGGTCTTTAGAGTTTTGACAGTAGGTACGGAGTCTCTAGAAATAAAATCTGTTTCTCTGCGTCCGCCCTGTTAGTGATTTTTTTCTTAAATATGAGCTTGCAGCAGCCAGCGTCATCTCACAAGATCCTCGGGTGCCGAGAATGTCAAACAACTGACGAAAGTGAAGTATTGGTATGATTGATGATTGCTCATTTTTATGTATATTTTTTAATGCCTGGCTTGAGATCGACTGACACACCCTCCGAGATCGACCAGTCGATCGCGATCGACGTAATGGGCACCCCTGCTCTACACCTTGCAAACAAAGAATCATGACAAAGAAATAATAATAAAAATACAATCCAAGATATTGGAAATCAATACAATCAAAAAAGCAAACGTTTGCTACTTTAACTTGCTAGTTTGAGTGAAAAGAAACCAACTTGAAGGGCAAAAAAAATCAACAAATTTGGACCAGAGAGGTCCGGGCGCAGCCTTATTGAGCCATATTAATGAGCCAGGGAGAAACAGGTGTGTTGACAAGAATGGTGGACATAGTATTAAAAAACAACCTGTGTCTCTACTATTTCCACTCATTGGTTAGCTTTTTATGTCCATGTGTTGTTGCAGCCACGTTATATACGACGCCCGAGCTACAATATGATGGCAGACTGCAAAATGAGAAAGATGACATGTGTTCATTCATCAAAAATCTCCTCTCAGCCCATCCCTTTTGCAACGCCATGCCCCTCCCCCTCCCTGTCTGCTTACGGTGATTTGTGTCCCTGCAAGCTGTCAAGTGCTTCCTTATTGTAGTGCGTATGTGCGTCGTGCGATCACAAAACCCGGTGTGTCAGCTTCGCACCAAGCCAGCATGTGATGGAATATGTAGCATCAGACCGAGGAGCGTCAACGTGAATACAGGCTTTCTCCTTCTCTTCCTCCTCATCCTCCTCCTCTCTCGCCGTAGTTGTAATCCTTGCTGACACCAGGCTGGGACTAAATACTGGCAAGAGCATCCTTCCTTTTCTCATCCTCCGCCTCCAGCTTGGATCGCCTACAGCGTCTTTATATGACGATTTGCACATCTGTGGAAATCCAGCCTTCTCCTCCTCTTCATACCTCCCTCCTACTCAGCCAGTTCATTGAGGGAGCGCACCAGACCATGGTTTCATCCCTCAGAGGCTTCTTTTTGTCTAGCTGGAAGCTGGTAGGACTACTGCTATAGTCTGAATGCTTTAATGTAGTGGATGGCTACATTCTTCATCCTGTATGTTGGCCTCCTCCTCCTCTCTGCTGCACGCCAGTAATGTGAAAGGTAAACCATCTTAACAGGAAGTGGCTTTTTAATTTTATATTTATAAAATTGTTTGTGTGGAGTACATAGAAAAGTGCTACACGGTTAGTATTAATACCAATCTGTTAGAAACACATCAGAACCTTCAAACGTGAAACTCCCTATTACGGCTGGGCGATATGGCCTTTTTTTAATATCTCGATATTTTTGGGCCATGTCACGATACACGATATATATCTTGATATTTTGCCTTAGCCTTGAATGAACACTTGATACATATAATCACAGCAGTATGATGATTATATGTGTCTACATTAAAACATTCTTGTTCATACTGCATTGATATATGATACATTTAAACTTTCATGCAGAGAAGGAACTCACAACTAAGTCAATTTAGCAAAACTGTAGTTATTAAACAGTTATCAAGCAGTGGCACACACATTCATGTCATTTCCAAAACAGAAAGTGCAAGATTGTCAGAGAAATTTTAAAACAAGCTATTAGTGCACTTTTGTGCATGATGTCACTAAGATGACATATCAAAACAACACTAAATTAAAGTGCACTTTTTGTACGGAACGCTAGTTTAAAACCAATAAAGTGCACTTTTGTGCATGATGTCACACAAGATTTTTCAATAAGTGTCAAATTAAAATGAGCTGCATAATAAAAAATCAAATAGTGTTTGTCCTTTGCTATGTGGTACGTTCCTGCAGACATTATCTCCTTTTATTGTTGACTATCTTTTTCATACGGTGTTGATCTGAAAATGTTTGCCTCTGCATTTTGATGGTGTGGGCGTGTGGCACCGAATGGAGACGTTGACATGCGGTGTAAGCACTCTTTATTCTCTAGCAGGTGACTTTTCAAATGATACTACATGTTAGCAGTAATGCTACTTTTGGTAGCAACGCTTTTGCCCCACACTTGACAAATTACTGTTGTCTGTCCAACACATCCCCACTTAAAGCCAAACCACCACCAGAGGATGGACCCCCTGCTGTTTTCTTGGGAATTAATTCTTCCTTCATTTGTTACTAGATTCACACCTTCTTTCTCTCGTATTACCACTCGCACCACAGTTAACTTTACCTATGCTGCTACCTCTCTGCTCCACGAGGGCGTATACGTATGTGACGTACTGTATGTAAGAAGGTGCGCTTGCTGTCAGTGAGAAGGAGAGACAAGAATGAGTGAGGAGAGCCTGTAGTGTAATGCCTGTAGCTAAAAGCAACTGGTAAGGATGTATACTCGATTATCACGATATAGTAATTTTGTATATCACACAGAGCCAAACCCGTGATATATCGAGTATATCGATATATCACCAAGCCCTACTCCCTTTGCTAATCTTACATAGGAATCTTACAAAGGCTCACGATTTGATTCGATTCCAATTCTTGGGGTGATGATTCAATTCAGAAACGATGTTATATTAAATTTGTATGTATTTAACCAGGTAAAATCCCACTGAGATCAAAGATCTCTTTTCCATGGGACACCTGGCCAAGAGGGCAGCAGCAAGGTAACATTAAAAACAGTAAACAACGCATAAAACATCACATTTAAAAAATTAAAACTTTCTCACATAACCCATGTGCATACAGACAAGGTAGACTGCAATCCTTTCACAGAAGCTTTAAACTCATTTAACGTAACAAGGGTTTTAAGTTGAAGATTCGATTGTAGGTTATTCCAAGCCTTTGGTGCTGAAAACCTAAAAGCTTTCTTGCCCAGTTAAGTTCTTACTTTGGGGATGACAAATTGCAGAGCATTCATTGAAGGAAGATTGTGACTTCCTTGTTTCTTTGTTAAAAGACAAGATAGATAATATGGAGTGATACCCAGAATAGTTTTGTAGATGAACACATACAGATGTTTGAGGCGTCGAGCAGCATAAATATGATTCTCGATTCAAACCGATTCAAATCTGGCAATATATTATTTGGTATCAGAATTATAACCAAATTTTTAAAACCGGTTACATGTTGGGATGTCGGCCACCGATCAGTATATGCCGATTTTGGTGAAAAAGAATGTGATCAGCACCTGCCGATTAATGCCTTTCAAAGCCTCGATCACCCCTGACAAGGGCTGGGCAATATATGGAGTTTGTAAGATGTATCGATATATTTCAAACAAGATTATAATTAAGAATATATGGATATAATTTATTTCAAGTTAAAATGACCAAACACCGCTTATTTGTTGTGTTCCTTGATTCTCCCCCTCTCCTCACTCCCTCTCATGGGCTACTAACCCCTCCCCCCCCCTCCCTCCTTCAAAGACATGCTTGCACGTATTAGAACATCCATGATTGTTTAGTATGAAGAATCACGATTGGTTGAGTTTAGGGCAAAACATTAGGGACAGGCCAATCAGAGGCAATATAGGTCATGGAACCAGGACGGGAAATCACAACAAACATCCTAAATGACGACGAGAGAATAGTAAAAAAGAAAGAGGGAATATTCAAGCGGGCGATTTATATATTAAAAAAACTAGTGGAAGGTGGCAGAGGGATTGTCTTCCTTAGATTGTTCTTTTAGCGATGTAGACCACTTCCAGGAAACCCACAATGCGTCTACTTGGCCACATTTGGACAAATATATGCGTCTGGATAACACATTCATTTTTGTTGTTTACCATGTTAGCCCAAATCAAAACTGTTCTCCAGTTGCCAAGCCGGGCATATTTTGCACAGGAAATGCTGCCAAAAATGTATGCCGAGATGAGGAAAATTATAGCCGCACAATTAAGTCAAGTCACTTATTTGGCACTGACCAGAACCGTACGTGTGTGACAGTCCATTACATCGTCGACTGGGAATTAAAAAGGGCCTGCCTGAAAATTTATTTTTTGTCTTGCGTTTGATACATTTTGTATTATTTGCCCAGTTATGTTATTTATTTTATGTAGAAAGGATATTTTGCAATTTTATTTATGTTACATAATTATGTACTTTCCTTTTCTGTGCTGTTAATACCCATCTTGACTAACTAGGTTAATACAAGTGTCACTGACTGTTAACAGTACAGCTATCATTCACTTCAATTTCAGTGAATCTCGCTCAAAATTTAATATCTTTATATGTATACTCTCACCGGAAAATATATTTAAGATATACTGTATATCAAATATGGAGTTTAAGTAAAAATACATTACGATATACTTTTTCATCCATACCGCCCAACCCTACCCTGACTGGTACTTTTTTGTTCACTTGACTCGACTGATAGAGGCGGTTACCAGTTAAGTTAATATCATCACCTCCATTGTGGCAAATAAATTACATTCCTTAATATCTCAGCATTATCAAATACCATCATCATTAGAGGATGAGCCTTTCTCGTAGTAAGAGCAAATCACAAGCAACTATGCTAATCGCTAAGCTCGCTTGAAACAACAGAAGAAATAGGTGCTTCAAGAAGTTTCGATTTTTATTTTCATGTTTACAAACTCAGAATTTTGTTGGCAAAAAACAGATGGTTCAGAGGGGTCATGTTATGACTTTTTTATACATTTAAAACACTTCCTTTTGGTCTACATAACATGTAATGGTGGTTCTTTGCTCAAAATGATTATATTTTACAGACCACCTTCAAGCTGCTTTCTGGCCATCTCTTTGAGATGCGCCGTCATTCCTCCACTTTGACAGTGTCTTCTCTCCGTCAGCCATGTTGTATTTTTTATCGCTTCTTTATGGAGTCTACTGACAGATATCACTAGGGCTGGGCGATATATCGATTTACGCAATATATCGCGGGTTTGTCTCTCTGCGATATAGAATATGAATATATCGTATTATTCGAGTATACGTTCTCACGCAGTTGCTTTTATCTGAGGCATTACACTACAGGCTCTTCTTACTCCTTCTTGTGCCTCCTTCTCACAGACAGCGAGCGCATAAACTTACACACGTCACATACTGTCACCTCATACGTCACATACGTATACGCCCTCGCCCAGCAGAGGAATAGCAGCGTGGCTAACGTTAGCTGTGATGCTAGCGAAACCGTGCGAGGGATAATACGAGAGAGAGAAGGTGCGAATCTGGTAACAAATGAAGGAATAATTAATTCCCAAGAAAAACAGCACGGGGTCCATCGTCTGGCGGTGGTTCGGCTTCAAGTGGGAATATGTCGAACAAACAACCGTAATTTGTCAACTGTGGGGCACAAGCGTTGCTACCAAAAGTAGCATTACTGCTAATATGTAGCATCGTTTGAAAAGTCACCTGCTAATAACTTTAATAAATACAGTTTTGGTAAATTGACTTAGTTGTGATTTCCTTCTGTGCATGAAAGTTTAAAATGAGCATATATTAATGAAAAATGAACAAGAATGTTTTAATGTAGACACATAGAATCATCATACTGCTGTGATTATATGCATCAAGTGTTCATTCAAGGCTAAGGCAAAATACCGAGATGTATATCGTATATGGCCTAAAAATATCGCGATACTAAAAAAAGGCCATGTCGCCCAGCCCTACTTAGAACTATACGGTACTTTGTATTAGAAATGGCAACAGCGATGCATGTGCATGTACGAGCAAGTCTGCCCCACCACAAGAGGATAGAGAAAAATAAGACAACTTATTGACTGCAACGTCGTACTGCAAAGATTTTTTTGGGTAAAACTTTAATATAGTATCTGCTGATGTCATCGATTGGAAAAAAACGTCACAAATGGAGCAAATGACAAACAGCTTGTTTGGAGGAAGTATGGCGTAAGGAAATATTTTTTATTAATATATCCACCATTTCACTGCTGGACTCTATAAAGGGGTTCCGCAGCCTCCGTAGCAGAACCTCCAGGTTCTATAACAGATTCTTCCCTCAGGCCGTAAGACTCTTGAAAGGATCATAATAATCCCTTCAATTCCCCCCAAAAAATGGATTAAATCGCTGGAACTTAATGACAATATAACATACATCCATAAATGTGGACGCATATGCAAAAGTGCAATATATTTATCTGTACAGTAATTTATTTATAGATTTATATATAAGAACAGACTTAAAACTAGGGGAGACAGGGCATTCTCTGTGGTCGGCCCTAAGCTCTGGAACACTCTGCCCCTCCATATTTGAACTGCTCCCACAGTGGAGTGTTTTAAGTCTTGTCTTAAGACTAGGGCTGGGCGATATTGGCTTTTATTAATATCGCCATATTTTTATGCCATATTGCAATATACGATATATATTACAATATTTTGCCTTGGCCTTAAATGAACACTTGATACATATAATCACAGCAGTATGATGATTCTATGTGTCTACATTAAAACATTCTTCTTCATACTGCATTAATATATGCTACTTTTAAACCTTCATGCAGAGAGGGAAATCACAACTAAGTCAATTGACCAAAACTGTATTTATTAAATACTCGTCAGTCTCTCGCGGGTGACTTTTTAAATGAAAGAACAAGTTAATAGTGTTGCTACCTTTGCATATTGCTGTTGTCTGCTGAATATCTTCCCACTTGAAGCCAAACAACTGCCAGATGATGGATCCCCTGCTCTTTATTTTAAGCATTTATTGTTCTTCCTCCATTTGTGATAAGTTTCACACATTCTCTCTCTTGTAATGTCAAAAGCTCCGCTCCGCTCGTACGACCTGCTTCAGCTAACGTTAGCCATGCTGCTACCTCTCTGGTCGGCAAGAACGTATGACGTGTCACGCGTGACAGTATTTGACGTATGTAAGAAGGCAGGCTTGTTTTGCGTCTCTGTGCGAATGAAAGACAAGAAGGAGTGAGAAACTCCAGTAATGTAATGCCCGCAGGTAAAAGCAACTCGACCTGCCTCAGCTAATGTTAGCCATGCTAACGTTAGCTCACAGTGAGAGCGTATGACGCTAGACATGGGACAGTATGTGACGTATGTAATAAGGTGCGCTTGTTTTAAGTCTCTGCGAATGGGAGACGAGGAGGAGTGAGAAACGCCAGTAATGTAACGCCCGCAGCTAAAAGCAAGTGGAGAACATATAATCGAATATTACGATATAGCCTTTTTATATATCGCACAGAGACAAACCTGCGATATATCGTTTATATCGATATATCGCCCAGCCCTACTTAAGACCCATTTTTATTCTCTGGCTTTTAACACTACATGGGTTGTGTGGTCCTCTGTTGCCCTCTGTGTTTTAAAATGTTTATTTTATTTACTGTTTTAATTGGTTTCACCCTTAAAATCGTTTTTATTCATATATATTTTATATTGTTTTTATATTGGTTTTATATGTATTTATTTATTATTATTTATTTTTATTTTTTGTTTTTATTAAGTCATTGGTGGAGCTCAGGATAGTATTTGAATGTTGTTTTTAATATTGTTGTGCAGCACTTTGGAAACATTTTGTTGTTTAAATGTGCTATGTAAATAAAGTGGATTGGATTGGCTTTATTTTGTATCGGCACCTCTTTGATTTTTTTATCCTGCACTACCATGAGCTAATGCAACGAAATTCATCAATCAATCAATCAATCAATGTTTATTTATATAGCCCCAAATCACAAATGTCTCAAAGGACTGCACAAATCATTACGACTACAACATCCTCGGAAGAACCCACAAAAGGGCAAGGAAAACTCACACCCAGTGGGCAGGGAGAATTCACATCCAGTGGGACGCCAGTGACAATGCTGACTATGAGAAACCCTGGAGAGGACCTCAGATGTGGGCAACCCCCCCCCTCTAGGGGACAATTTCGTTCTTATCTGTACTGTAAAGTTCAAATTTGAATGACAATAAAAAGGAAGTCTAAGTCTAAGTCCGAGCCATGCATCCATGGTTTGATTTGACTTATTCAGATCCCAAACACACAAAAACAGGTAGAAATAGGTAAGAAAAGTTGGTTTCGCGCAATGTTGTGGTTTTTACTCTTGTTTAGTTATTTTGTACTATTGACTTTATTGTGGTCAAACAATTGTATTCAATAAGATAATAAGGAAATAGTTTAAACATCATGTAAATATTGCCACACTGTTCATAGCACTCATCATATCTAATAAAAAAAAATGTACAGTTAATTCTTGTGATTGGTATCGGTTTTGGTATCGACCAATTTCACTCATGAAGATCGGTATTGGAATCGGCAGTAAAGACCTTGATCGTAACAATTCTCATTACATGTTACAAAAGAGCCTCTTGGCAGCTGAAGTATATATATACACAAAAAAAGGAATCATTTAGAATCAAAATAAATAAGAATCATATCGTGATGTTTTGTTTTTATTTTATTTAGCCTTTATTTAACCAGGTAATAATCCCATTGATATCAAAGATCTCTTTCCCAAGGGAGACCTGGCCAAGAGGGCAGCAGCAAGGTTACAATAAAAACAGTAAACAACACATAAAACATCACATTTGTGATGTGAATCAATCATTTTCGGCGCGCCCCTATACAAGACTAAAAACTTCGGAAACCAAACAAAAAATATGTCTTCAAACACCCACTGTCAACATGCGTGACGTAAGTAGGGGTGCAGCTATTGATTATTTTATTAATCGAGTAATATATTGGTTAGTTGGTTCGATTAATCGAGTAATCGGATAAAACACTTTGTCCTTAATGTGTTTTTTAAAGAAAATGGTTGAAATAAACAAATATTTTGTTCTCTTTTTCATAACCTTCATACTTTTTTTTCTTCTTATAATCAACAGCATTAAAATTGCACTTTCAACATTAATTTAAAAAAACAAAACAAAAAACTCTCTGCGGTTCTTAGCCAGACGCCACCTCTCTCATGTGTGGGCTATTGGAGCGTCCCTGCACCATGTCTGCGTGATATTTAAAGTTGTCAGTTGTCTGCTTCATCTGCGCTTATGCCTTGACGACAATGAGTGTTTCTCGAAGAATGTGCAAAGAAAAAAATTGAAAACATTTACAGTGAGAGATCTACAGTCGTGATCAAAAGTTTACATACACTTGTAAAGAACATAATGTCCTGGCTGTCTTGAGTTTCCAATAATTTTCTACAACTCTTATTTTTTTGTGATTGGAGCACATACTTGTTGGTCATAAAAAACAGTCATGAAGTTTGGTTCTTTTATGAATTTATTATGGGTCTACTGAAAATCTGACCAAATCTGCTGGGTCAAAAGTATACATACAGCAATGTTAATATTTGGTTACATGTCCCTTGGCAAGTTTCACTGCAATAAGGCACTTTTGGCAGCCATCCACAAGCTTCTGGCAAGCTTCTGGTTGAATTTTTGACCACTCCTCTTGACAATATTGGTTCAGTTAAATGTGATGGTTTTCTGACATGGACTTGTTTCTTCAGCATTGTCCACACTTTTAGGTCAGGACTTTAGGAAGGCCATTCTAAAACCTAAATTCTAGCCCGATTTAGCCATTCCTTTACCACTTTTGACTTGTGTTTGAGGTAGGGGTCTAATGGTACACAAAAATTTTGGTTCGGTACGTACCTTGGTTTAGAGGTCACGGTTCGGTTCCTTTTCAGTACAGTAAGAAAACAACAATATTTAAATTTTTTGGTTATTTACCAAATTTGTAAACAATGGCATAACATACATATACACACAGGGTCCATTGCCAGGGTTAATGTGGTCAACATATATAAAATAAAAACTAAATAACATAAAGCTCAGAATGGTTTCTTAACAAAACCTTTCTACATATAAATTGCTTTTTTTGATTGATTGATTGAGACTTTTATTAGTAGATTGCACATTGCAGTACATATTCCGTACAATCTACCACAAATTTGTAACACTCCAATACCTTTTTCAACTTGTTTAAGTCGGAGTCCACGTTAATCAACGTTAAAATGCCTCAAGTTGTTGCTCGGATTAAATAAAATGACAAAACTTTTCTTCTACATATAAAAAGTGCAACATTAAACAGTTTCAAGTCAACTCAGCCTTAGATGAACTTTTCTTTTCCCCCCCAGCCTGGCTAACTTGGCAGTAAGAGGATATATGGGCTCATTGTTCTTCCACCATAGAAGTGGGTCAAAATCTAGTTTTTAATGCAATATGGACTTAAATCTGCTGCTATAAAAAAATTTGTTATTGCTTTAGCCCTGCCTGACTCGCCGAGGAGAGGCTGTTTAAATGCGGTGGTGACGCTTCAAATGGGTTAGCATGTGTTATGAGAGTAGCGTATGTTTGTGTGTGTGGCCCTTTAATATGTGACCGCATGTGAGGTGAGTGTGTGGGCGAGCAAGGTGAGGGAGCGGTAGCGTGAGTGCGGGGAGTGGCTAGTGTTTTCTTGGATTGGCTTTATGCAAAACTTCAATAAAGCCACCATTTGCAACTAATCGCTGGACTCTTAATTTACCCTGGAGTCCGGAGCTGTGGAGACCCACTGCCGGGTAGAGTGAAGGTTGTTGCCCCCGAGAATATATCAGCCTTGGAGTAGTGTCTCCCCTGCACTCCTCGACTACGGTCTGGGAGCCGGAAGCAGGAAAGGTGTGACACATGTTTGACGTGTTGTCAGAAGCAGCTGCTGAACAATGTCGGCAAACCTCCGTCCTCCATTGTTGTATCGCGCAGCCAAAGTGTTCCTAAACGGGAGATCTTAACGAGGCAGGAGGGTCTTTCAGCTCTGGCTTTTACATGTTGTCCTAGCCCGGTCGCTGCCAGCATGTGTACTCGTTCGGTACACCTCCGAACCAAACCGAAACCCCCGTACCGAAGCGGTTCAATACAAATACATGTACGGTTACACCCCTAATTTGGGGTCATTGTCCTGTTGGAACACCCAACTGCGCCCAAGACCCAACCTTCGGGCTGAAGATTTTAGTTTGTCTTGAAGAATTTCAAGGTAATCCTCCTTTTTCATTGTCCCATTTACTCTGTGTAAAGCACCAGTTTCATTGGCAGCAAAACAGGCCCAGAGCATAATACTATCACCACAATGCTTAACTGCAGGGATGGTTTTCCTGGGATTAGAGGCCTCACATTTTCTCCTACAAACATATTGCTGGGTAATGTGGCCAAACAGCCCAATTTTTGTTTCATCTGACCACAGAACTTTCCTTTAGAAGTCTTATCTTTGTCCTTGTGATCAGCTTGATCAGATTTACCATGAATTGATTAACGTGGAATCCGACTTAAACAAGTTGAAAAAGTTATTCGGGTGTTACCATTTAGTGGTCAATTGTACGGAATATGTGCAGTATACCAATAAAAGTCTCAATCAATCAATCAATAAAAACAGCAAACTTTAGACGAACCTTAAGGTGTCGCTTCTGGAGCAAGAGCTTCCTTCTTGCATGGTAGCCTCTCAGTCCATGGTGATGCGAAACACGCTTGACTGTGGACACTGACACCTGTGTTCCAGCAGCTTCCAATTCAATGCAGACCTGCTTGTTGGTGGTTCTCAGTTGACTCTTGATCATCCTGACCAATTATCTCTCAGCAGCAGGTGACAGCTTGCGTTTTCTTCCTGATTGTGGCAGTGACAAAACTGTGCCATGCACTTTATACTTACGAACGGTTGTCTGCACAGTTGCTCTTGGACCTTAAGCTGCTTTGAAATGGCTCCAAATGACTTTCCTGACTTGTTCAAGTCAATGACTATTTTTTTTACTTTCCCAATGTTGCGTTTGTGACCGAGTCTAAAGTGAGAAGACATGTCACTATGTTCCCCCGTTTGTCTACACCGTTTTAAAAAGCCCCTTGCGTCCTGAGGTCCTAGTTTGTGTTGTGGTTAGTCTAAACCAGTATCACACTCTTGACACAGGAGTTGAGTTGAGTTTGAGTTTATTTGGAACATGCCTGCATACAACATGATATGTCACAATTTCCAGTTTCTCTATTCAACATGTTTGGAAAAGGAGTAGGAAGAAGCAGAGCTTATTTAATCATCCCCCTTTTTTTTTTACATAACATTTGCTAAAACTTTTGTTCACTTCCTGTTGTCAATTTATTCACAATATACTCCATAAGTAATCACAATAAAAATAAATAAATAATACTCGGTCGGTGAAGTAAGTCACTTTTCATATGGTGAGATAAGTAAGATTATTTTGAAAATGAACAGATGGATGGATGAAATAAATTCAGAATGTTTATCATGGTTCTTCTTCTTTGTACTTTGTTTCTTTAAGTGGATCATATTGGTACATTGTTTGATTGCTTTGCTTAATCCATTCCATAATTTAATTCCACATGCAGATATACTGAAGATCTTAAGTGTTGTACGTGCATACAAATGTTTTAAATTAAATTTTTCTCAAAAATTATTTTATATTTGGCAGCAGATTATAGTTTGATTTGTGTATAATTTTAGCTGTTTGCAAACTCACTATGTCGTAGAATTCCAGTATTTTTGATTCAATAAATAAAGGGTTTGTATGTTCTCTATATCCAACATTATGTATTATTCTAACTGTCCTGCAAGGGAAATGCTCTAACATAATTTTTTCTTGCCACAGTGTGACACAATGATAACATTTTCCGGTGGTGGGAGTAGTAACAGGGTTTTCTGTCATTGAGCAGCTGACAAACATGGTATGTTTATTTTTGTTTGCACTTTCTATGATCGTGCATGAGGCCCTTTGTTTAAAAAAATATCCCCTTCAAGCTGCATTGGTGCGTTATTACAGCTCAGTGTTCAGAATAAAGCTATGTGGTTGTAGTGGAAGGTTTCCTGGTACACTGACTGCTTATGCTAAATGCTCCTGTTGCATAATACCCTAACGCTATCTAAAAGCACACGGTGGGATGACACTTAAGTTTAGTGTAAACAAGGAAAGTGGCATAATGGCGGTGTCGTGTTTGCGGCGGCGCTGCATTGCCTTTTGTAGAAGGCGCTGTCGTTGCATAAACAAATATTGAAGTTAAGTCAACTCCAAATAAAGACTAAGTTGTTGCAGATTGTTCTATAAACTCTTTTTGAACTTTACAGCGTTGGATATTTTGGCCTCTTTAATTAGAAAGTTTTGGAGTTCAATATTGGAACTGGCAATTGATATTTCCCTTTTCAGTGATTGGTAGGATTAGGCTTGGCATTTAGGCATAATGGAGTGCACTACTTGATAAAACCAGTGGAGGTGCTGTTGATTCAACTAGCTTGCGGTCTAACAAAGGACAAATTATGTCCACTATGGGCAGCTGATTGCCAGTCATTTCTTAGCTTGTTACTCTCTGCAATAACGTAGTTCCTATTAGTCTTCTGTTGAAATGTACAAAACATTTATTTTTTTGTCTCACTACTTCACATTTAAGCTAGTTTAGCGCCACAACGAGCATAGCGTCTCCTTCTCTCTCCTCCGTGTGTTGCCTCGCTTACCCAGCTAACACACAGCATTAAAATAATGTTAACTAATAGTTCTCCCTTGGTTAGTTAGAATAAAACTCAGAACTAAAGTTTTGAGAACATTTGCAATAATTCTGCAAGTTAGAAGCCTTTGCATTACTTTATTTAACATACCTAAATAATCGGTATGAATCATCCTTGATCTAATCGTGATGCATCGGAGAATGAGTTGAGCGTGTGCAGTTCAATTCTCAGGCGGTATTCCCTGGTGGTTCAACCATGACACTCACTGAGTGCCTGGTTTGCCAAATTTGCGGCAGTCAAACACAAGCAAATAGGGTCGAGCCTCAATTTACAAACTTAATTTTTTTTAACAGAGTTTGTAAATAGAAAAGTTTGTTTATCGAAGTATAATTCTCTTTAAGAAAAATTGTAAACAATAAACTTTTGCAGCCTTAACAAAAGTCTATATTTTAGTAAGAGTGTGTACATTTTGAACACAATAAAAAGCGGTATACTTTACTGTATATCAGTTCTCAAAGATCTTAGATCAATGGTTTGCTTTTAGGTTAAATACATTTGTTAATAGATATGACATTTTAAACAAAAGTGAATATGGGTATCGTCCCAGTCGGTCAACAACAACAGCAATAATTGATTTGGCAGAAGAAATTTCAACTGCAATAGATAGAAAAACAATATTTTGAATTTCCATAGATCTTCAAAAAGCATTAGATATACTCGATACACTCCTTGGACCAATACTGTTTCTCATGTATGTCAATGATATTACAATGGTTTCCAAACTGTTAGTGTATTTTATTTGCGGATGACACAACCTTATTTTATTCAGGACAAAATATTACAGATGTGTTTGATTTAAATCGTATATCTTTGAATACTATTAAAACAAAATGTGACTGATGTTTTGCAGTAGTAGGAAAAGTGGAGATGGCTATATGTCAAAGGAGTTGAGATTCAAAGAGCACAAGAGATCAAGTTTCTGGCTGTTACGATTGATGAATATTTGACATGGAAATTACATATAAATGATACAAAGTGTGTGGAGTTTGCATGTTTTCCCCGTGAATACGTGGGTTCCCTCCAAGTACTCCGGCTTCCTCCCACTTCCAAAAACATGCACCTGGTTTAATTGTTGTAAAACTTGTAGTCGCCAACATTGAAAGTCAATTGTTGTAGTTTTGAAAATAGGGGGCAGATAATATGTTTTGTGCTTTTTTCTGCTCCTTTACATTCATACCGTATTTCCTTGAATTGCCGCCGGGTATATAGTATGCGCCTGTCTAGAATTACTGCAGGGTCAAATTCGTTTCGCAAAATAATTAACGCATCCTTAGCACTACCGCCGGCTCAGGATTAACGGCGGGTCAAACTCGTTTCGCAAAATATTATTTTTATTAGCGCATGTGTAGAATTTCCGCCGGGTCAAACTCGTTTCGCAAAATAATTAGCATATGCCTAGAATTTCCGCCGGGTTAAACTCGTCACGTCACGAGTGACACGTCCCCTGTCATCATTTTCAAAATGGAGGAGGCTGATTTCAATCATTTGAAATCGCACGAAGGGAAGAAGATTAATAGCTGTTCAGTAGGATTTAATGTCCAAGCTATTGAATATGCTAAAAAGAACAGTAAGCAGCTATGTTTTATTAATATACCGTAGCTGTGTGTGTCAAATATGAGTCATTAAATGACTCCCGCCTCCTGGTGGTAGAGGGCGCTAGTGATCCTTCTTGCGACTACTGAGCTGCAGAAGAAGTGACAACAAGCAGCAAGAGTGAGCAGCGAGAGCGTTTTTTTCCTCTCGCTTGCACTTTTAACATGGAGGATTTGTGATGTGAATTATATTTGTATATATATATCTAAATTAAAACAGTTTTCTAAACTGGACTTTCAATCGAAGCAGGAGGTAAGAAAGGAAGATCTCCATCGAGACAGTGAGACTTTTAAAACTGAAGAAAGATAAGGAAGACTTCTATAAACAAGTTATCGATGCTTTTGATCAGAAGGAGCTGCACATGGACTTCATTTATAAGTAAAGGTATTAAATGTGCTTTCCTTACATCACACTCAAATTTATAAGCGCAGGCCTAAATTTACCGCATGCCTTTAGTAAGCGCCAGAGTGAGAAGAGGTTTTAAAATGATTAGCGCATGCTTGCCTTTACCGCATGCCTTTGGTAAACGCCGGAGTGAGATGATGTTTTAAATTAATTAGCGCCCCGGCGGCAATTCTAGGTAATACGGTAACTAATGTTGTTTATTTTTTTCCTTTGTTGGATTTTTTTTATGAATGAACTAAAAAACTGAACTGAAACAAACATCACAAGCGAATGATGGATCAATTTTCTATTTAATAACACAGCCAAAACACCCCACAACTGAACTTATTTGCTGCCACTCTGCTGATAGTGTCACAAGCTCTGCGGTGCACTCACGGTATTAAATCACAAAACTCCTTAGCTTTAACAGCCAGGTCGCTACAATGATTTGGAATAAAAAACAAATCCAGTTGAATTTGTTGGATAATCTTCTTACCATTCAGCCAAAGAAAGTGGTAGAGAGAGAGTGGAGGCGGTATCAACAGCTCTGTGGATACGTCCTGAATGTTTCAAACTAGGGCTGGGCGATATGGCCTTTTATTAATATCTCAATATTTTTAGGCCATGTCACGATATACGATATATATCCCGATATTTTGCCTTAGCCTTGAATGAACACTTGATGCATATAATCACAACATTATGATGATTCTATGTGTCTACATTAAAACATTCTTGTTCATATTCATTAATATATGCTTATTTTAAACTTTCATGCAAACAGGGAAATCACAACTAAGTCAACTGAGCAAAACTGTATTTATTAAACAGTTATTAAGCAGTGGCACAGACATTCATGTCATTTCAAAACAGAAAGTGCAAAATTGTTAGAGACATTTTAAAACAAGGTGTGAGTGCACTTTTGTGCTTGATGTCACTAAGATGCCATATCAAACCAACACTAAATTAAAGTGCACTTTTTGTATAGAACGCCACTACAATAGTTTAAAACAAATAAAGTGCACTTTTGTGCATGATGTCACACAAGATATTTTAATAACTGTCAAATAAAAATTAGCCGCATGATAGGAAACCTCCTTCACTATGTGGTAGGTTCCTACGGAAATGATCTCCTTCTGTTGATTATTTTTTTCATACGGTCTTGATCTGGAAATAGTTGCCTTGGCATTTTGTTGGTGTGGCACCGAACAGAGATGTTGACGTGGCGTTTCAAGCACTCCTTATTCTCTAGCGGGTGACTTTGATGCTACATTAGCAGTGGTGCTACTTTTCGTAGCAACGCTTTTGCCGCATAATTGTTCAACCCACTTGAAGCCAAACCACCGCCAAACGATGGACCCGTGCTGTTTTTCTTGGGAATTAATTCTTCCTCCATTTGTTACCAGATTCGCGCCTTCTCTCTCTCGTATTACCACTCGCACCGCACTGATACATACGTCACTGTTACCATGTCGCAACCTCTCTGCTCCGCGGGAGCGTGTGACGTTGTACACGTGACGTATGTAAGAAGGTGCGCTTGTTTTAAGTCTCTGTGAGAAGGAGAGACAAGAAAGAGTGGGAAACGCATGCAGTGCAATGCTCGCAGCTAACATCAACTGCGTGAGAACGTATACTCGAATATCAAGATATTGTCATTTTCTATATCGCACAGAGCGATATCGAGTGTATTGATATATCACCCAGCCCTGTTTCAAACCACACATTGCTTATCAATTGGTTTCTTTGGACTCATATTGAGCTAAGGCAACTAGAAACTTGCTACAAAAGGCTAAAAATACACTTATAAAGCACACAAAGTAGCAATGACCACAGTTTCGGACGACAGCACTCCTGTGCTAACTGCTCCGCTGACGGAGCTCCATACGCCGCCCACAGTGAATGTGCTGCAAGCACACCATGGGTGGATGAAACGTTCGTATAGTGGGACAATGTTTTTAAAACAAAGCATATTTTTATTCGGTCTGTGTGATAATGAGGAGTTCGTAAATCAAGGTTGCACTCTTAAAAAACTGGTTGTATCAGCTCTGTGCTTGATATTGTCTTTTATGTCATCTGTTTCTTTAATATTTCCCTTTTTCTTTTTATGTCTTTTTTACGCACGACCAAATAATTTCCCCTCTGAGGATTAAATAAAGTCTATCCTATCCTATGCTATCCTATCTTGTCCTGTCCTGTCCTGTCCTGTCCTGTCCTATCCTGAAGAGAAACAGAGATTATTAGAGCTGGAACTAATCATACTGTTACACTGTGTTAGGTTTAAAATAAAGAGAAACAGAGATTATTAGAACTGGAACTGTGTTACGTTTAACATAAAGAAAAACAGACATTATTAGAACTGCAATCAATCATACTGTTACAATGTGTTACGTTTAAAATAAAGAGAAACAGAGATTATTAGAACTGGAACTAATCATACTGTTACACTGTGTTACGTTTAAAATGAAGAGAAACAGAGATTATTTAGAACTGGAAGTAATCATACTGTTACACTGTGTTACATTTAAAACAGAGAAACAGAGATTATTAGAACTGGAACTGTGTTATGTTTAACATAAAGAAAAACAGACATTATTAGAACTGCAATTAATCATACTGTTACAATGTGTTACGTTTAAAATAAAGAGAAACAGAGATTATTACAACTGGAACTAATCATACTGTTACACTGTGTTACGTTTAAAATAAAGAGAAACAGAGATTATTTAGAACTGGAAGTAATCATACTGTTACACTGTGTTACGTTTAAAATAAAGAGAAACAGAGATTATTAGAACTGGAACTGTGTTACGTTTAACATAAAGAAAAACAGACATTATTAGAACTGCAATTAATCATACTGTTACAATGTGTTACGTTTAAAATAAAGAGAAACAGAGATTATTAGAACTGGAACTAATCATACTGTTACACTGTGTTACGTTTAAAATTAAGAGAAACAGAGATTATTTAGAACTGGAAGTAATCATACTGTTACACTGTGTTACATTTAAAACACAGAGAAACAGAGATTATTAGAACAGGAACTAATCATACTTTTACACTGTGTTACATTTATAGGAAACTTGTATCTGAAATCAGAGGAGCAAACATGGGTTGTACACCCTCTGAATGAGTCGTATACACAGAGGAAAATAATGTAATAAAGCTGACCAACCACAGCGCTTAGTGGGGCCTGAATTAATTGAACACTTCTGAAATGTTGCCGCAATTGATAGGATCAGACTTTATTTATCCTGCATTTGGGAAATGAAGTGGTTGCAGTGCAGATACAAACAATAAGGTAAATAACACATGAAAACAGGAGGGAAATTTGACGTGAATAATGTACCAAACTGACTGCTCACATGCTACATTTGGCCCAGGAGTGACTGGGTTGGCTCGCGAGTTCAGTCCCAAACATTTTTATAGCACTTTGCGAAAAACACCAAGGCACTCCTGTCCAAAGCATAGGTCTTTGATCAGCGTGTCTTTAGAAACAGCAAAGCCACGCTTTTACAATACATAGTGTATCTTTTTAGGACATAATAAGATAGACTTTATTTTTCCCACAATGGGGGAAATTAGTTGTTGCAGTGCAGATTCAAAATGTCCACAAAAAATAGGTAAAACACATGGGATAAATAAAGTATATCCTATGAAAACAAGAGGAAAACATTAACACAAAGGACATAAAATACAGTCGTGGTCATCATTTTCATCATTTCATCATTTATTTTTATTCCTTTCATGAAAATGCATATTACAAGCCACGTACAATTGACACTTTCATTGTTTTTTTTGTTTGTTTTCTTATACATTTCCATGATCAGAAAGGAGCAGATGGAAGAATAATATTCTTATATTTATCTTCCCCTTTTTAACACAAATTACGGTATTTTAGATTACTTTATAACTGTTCCCTCCACCAACACCCAAACTCCAACATACTTTTCCATTTTCTTTTAAGCATTTTCACAATGACACGTCCAATCTAAATCAAAACTCAGTTTGATATAATTCCAGTTTTCTTTTTTTATAACTCTTTTTAAATACAAATATATTCTTACAGCTTTTTAAGTCTTTGTTTAGAGAATTCCATGCTTTCACACCAACAACAGACAAGCACATTTGTTTCAAATTTGTTCGCGCTCTTGGATGTTTAAAGTCATACGGCCTTCTGTGGTTCTCATCTTCAGATATGAACACAAATAACTTTTGTATGTCCTTCGGAAGAACTTTATTTCCCGCTTTGAACATCACTAATGAAGAGTGGATTTGTGTGGTCTCTATATCCTACTTTAAAAATGATTCGAATTGCTCTTTTATGTGAAAGAAATAAAGGCATTATGTTGCTATGATATGTATTTCCCTATATTTCTGCACAATAATTGAAATAAGGTAGAATAATTGATCAATATAACATTCTCATTGTGTTGTATGGAAAACTATATTTAACCTTGTTCAAAATAAATAAGCTTTTAGATACCTTATTTTTCACATGCATTATATGAGCTTGCCATGTCAACTTTTCATCTAAGATGACCCCAAGAAATCTGATTTCAGACACCTTCTCAATTTTCACAGTTTATGGATAAACTAACTTCTATCTTTCTTTTATTACCGAATACAATATATTTAGTCTTTTCCAAATTTAAAGATAATTTATTTATATCAAACCACAATTTTAGTTTAACCATTTCTTCTTCAATATTATTGGCTAAAATTTTCAAGTCATCTCCTGAACAGTATAAATTTGTATCGTCTGCGAATAATACGCACTGTAAAATTTTCAAAACGTCACAAATATCATTTATATATAAAGTAAAAAGTTTGGGTCCTAAAATCGAACCTTGTGGAATTCCACATTCAATATTCATACATTCTGACCTATGATCATCAATCTCAACATATTGCTGACTTTGTTGTAAATAACTGGTTAACCAGTCCAGTGCAACTCCTCTGACTCCATAAGTATATAATTTAGAAATGAGAATTTGATGATCTACAGTGTCAAATGCCTTCTTTAAATCAATGAACACTCCTACTGTGTATTTATTTTGATCAACTGCAGTTGTAATCTCTTCAATAATGTTCATGATGGCCAAGCTCGTAGACCTATTTGATCGAAATCCATACTGATTTTCATTTAATAATTTATGTTTTTCAATAAAACAGTGTAATTTATTAACAAAAAGTTTTTCAAGCACTTTTGAAAATTGAGATAAGAAAGATACTGGTCTATAATTACCAAATGTATGTTTATCTCCGGTTTTAAATAAAGGTATAACCTTAGCTGTTTTCATACTGTCTGGGAAAACCCCTACTTTAAAAGAACAATTAATTATTTAATGCAATGGTTTAATGATGCAATCAATTGTGTGTTTTATTATACTCATGTCAATGCCCTCATTGTCTGTTGAGGTCTTGTTTTTTAGTTTGTAAACCACAGATAGTATTTCATTCTCAGTCACTTCACTAAGAAACATTGACTGCATAACCCTAATTTCCCTTTTCCAGACATCCCCTGATTGATCATTAGCTCGAGGTATTTTGTTTGCTAAGCTAGGTCCTACATTTACAAAAAATTGATTCAATTCATTGACAATTTCGTCTTTGTTTTCAATTAACATATTATCTTTTTTTAAATATCTAGGTAGTTCTGTTCGCCTTGTCCTATTCCCTATTGCTTTATTTAAAATATTCCATGTAGCCTTTATGTTATTTTTATTTTCATGCAGCATTCTTTTGTAATATTCCCTTTTTGCTTGTCTCAATATATTGGTCAACTTGTTTTTGTAGTTTTTGTATCGTTTTTCAGCATTCTCTGTTCTTGACTTGATAAACTCCTTATAAAGTCTATTTTTCTTTTTACATGCATTTTTCAAACTGTTGTCATCCAAGGTGCATTATTTTGCCTTTGTTTAGATCTGCATGGAACCTCAGGACAATGCTTGTTATACAGAGTAATATAATGTTTAAGAAAAGAATCATAGGCAGTATTTATATCGTCTGTGTACACCTCTTTCCTCTCTTGTTTTAATAGGTCATCCCTAAAGTTTTTAATATGGTTGACACTTCTTTTCCTCTTAAGTATTTGATAATATGTTCTTTTAGGGAATTGATAGTCAAATATTGGAAATATAGGCAGATGATCACTTATGTCATTTATCACTAACCCAGTAGTGATGTGAATCCCTAAAACATTTGTAAAGATATTGTCTATCAAGGTTGCACAAGTTGTGGTTATTCTGCAAGGCTTTGTAATTAATGGGTACAGCCCTTTTTCATATAATATCTCTAAAAAATCTGATGTTTGTTTATGTGAATCCAACTTTAGAAGATCAATATCATAATCTCCACAAATTACGATAGTTCTATTTTTATTTAAACCATTAATCATTTCCTCCAATTTATCCATTAAGGTTTCCACTTTTGATCCGGGTTTTCTATATACACATGCAACAACAATGTTTCTGTTTTGTTGTAATTCTATCTCAACAGCTACACACTCCATTAAATCATTTATGGCCATTGTCATACATTTAACTGGTCTGCATTTGAGTTCATTATATATATAGAGGGCCACCCCTCCTCCAGTCCTATTGTCTCTGCTAGTGACATACAGATCATAGTCCTTTAATTTCAAATCACCCCCCTTTTCTTTCTTTATCCATGTTTCAGATAAAGCAATGTCTTTAAATCTACCTTTAAGTGACTCTAAAACATTTTTGATTTTAGCAAAGTGTTTTGGTAGACTTCTACAATTAAAATGAATCAAAGAAAATGTATTTTCTATGCTTGCGTCATCAAGTTGTTCCTCAGTATAATACTGGCAAGAATCCTTAATATGCTTAAATATATGAGTCTCTGGATCTACTTCATTCTGAAAATCAAATGTGCCACTTTCTGTATAATCAACACTTGAAAGGGCTTCAGTCTTGAAAGAAAGAGTCATGAGTTCCTTACAGGAGATCCAATTATCAAGCAAAAAAAGAAAAAAACAAAATGAAAAATGCACTCACTATTTTAATTTGTACTGATCCAGATCTTTCAATGTTCTCATCACAATCACTTTGGCTTGTTCTGGTGGTCCGTTTGTCCGGATGAAAACTTTTCCATTCCTGGTCCAGGTTGATTGGATTTTATTTTGCTTTTTGAGGATCCGGCCTGTCCAAGCAATTTCCGCATTTTTCTTTGTCAGGTGCTCATTTAGATAAACTCCAGTGCCTTTAAGTTTTTTAGCTGCCTTCAAAATGTCCACTTTGTGCTTTCTATTTGCAAACGTGATGATGACTTTAGGCTTGGTTTTTTTTGTCCTTACTTGGAATAATGTGACATGCTGATATGTGCTGACTCTCCAGAGGAATATGTTTACTCTTCATGTAGCGTACCACTTGTTGCTCCAAGGTGTCAAGCTCCTCAGATGGTGCATCCTCACCATGCTTGTCATCAGGTGGGCCAGCAACCCGGGCATAACTCCGATGCCGGGTCTCCAGGCCGGTGACCACAAGGTCATCAGCTCTGGAATACTGTTCCAAATCATCCACCCTTTGTTCTAAGAGCTCAATCCGTTCATTCTTGTGTTGGATGATAGCCTTTAGCTGCCTGATCTCCTCCATGAGGCCTGTCAGTTTCCTCTGTTGTTCCACCACTTCACTGAGTTCCCTTGACATAAAGTTTAGGGAATCTTTAATTCCCACCATTTCAGCTGCTAACTTTGCATTGGTAGTCATTGTTCTTCAAGCAGTCTTGACTTTTGTTGAATGTCAGTGCAGTTTGATGATTTTAGTGGATTTCATTAGGCCTTTCAGCAGAGAGAAACGGTTGCAACCGTCAAAAGTTTACATACACTTGTAAAGAACATAATGTCATGACTGTCTTGAGTTTCCAAATATTTTTACAACTCTTTTTTTTTTTTGTGATAGAGTGATTGGAGCACATACTTGTTGGTCACAAAAAAAACATTCATGAAGTTTGGTTCTTTTATGAATTTATTATGGGTCTACTGAAAATGTGACTAAATATGCTGGGTCAAAAGTATACATACAGCAATGTCAAAATTTAGTTACATGTCCCTTGGCAGGTTTCACTGCAATAAGGCACTTTTGGTAGCCATCCACAAGCTTCTGGGAAGCTTTTGGTAAAAAATGTTTGACCACTCCTCTTGACAAAATTGGTGCAGTTAAGCTGAATGTGTTGGTTTTCTGACATGTACTTGTTTCTTCTGCATTGTCCACACGTTTAAGTCAGGACTTTGGGAAGGCCATTCTAAAACTAAAATTATAACCTGATTTAGCCATTCCTTTACCACTTTTAACGTGTGTTTGGGGTCATTGTCCTGTTGGAACACCCAACTGCGCCCAAGACCCAACCTCCGGGCAGAAGATTTTAGGTTGTCATGAAGAATTTGGAGGTAATCCTCCTTTTTCATTGTCCCATTTACTCTCTGTAAAGCACCAGTTCCATTGGCGGCAGCAATACACGCCCAGAGCATAATACTACCACCACCATGCTTGACGGTTGGAATGGTGTTCCTGGGATTAAAGGCCTCACCTTTTCTCCTCCAAACATATTGCTAGGTATTATGGCCAAACAGCTCAATTTATGTTTCATCTGACATCACGTAGACAAAGATAAGATCTTCTGGAGGAAAGTTCTGTGGTGTTATTTTTTGTGACCAACAAGTATGTGCTTTAATCACTCCATCACAAAAAATAAGAGTTGTAGAAATGATTGGAAACTCAAGACAGCCATGACATTATGTTCTTTACAAGTGTCTGTAAACTTTTGACCACAGCATAGATCTGATGCAAATTAGCTGCGACTACAGTGGAGCCTCTTCTACATATAACTATAAAAGTAAAACAAAACAAAAAAAGAGCAATAAATAATATATATCTAGAGATGTCCGATAAATGCTTTAATATGTAATATCGGAAGTTATCGGTATCTGTTTCAACCTCCCGATTTTCCCGGTAGACTCCCAAATTTCAGTGCCTATCCCAAAAAACTCCCGGGGTAACCATTCTCCCGATTTCCACCCGGACAACATTATTGGGGGCGTACCTAAAAGGCACTGCCTTTAGCGTGCTCTACAACCTGTCGAAACGTCCGCTTTTCCTCCATACAAACAGCGTGCCGGCCCAATCACATAATACATGCGGCTTTTACACACACATAAGTAAATGCAAGGCATACTTGGTCAACAGCCATACAGGTCACACTGAGGGTGGCTGTATAAACAACTTTAACACTGTTATAAATATGCGCCACACTGTGAACCCACACCAAAAAAGAATGACAAACCCATTCCGGGAGAACATCCCCACCGTAACACAACATAAACACAACAGAACAAATACCCAGAACCCCTTGCAGCACTAACTCTTCCTGGACGCTACAATATTAACCCCCCCCCCCATCTCCCGAATTCGAAGGTCTCAAGGTTGGCAAGTATGCTCTTTTAGTTTTCCTGAAGGAACTCTCCTGAAGGAATCAATAAAGTACTATCTATCTATCTATCTATCTATCTATCTATCTATCTATCTATCTATCTATCTATCTATCTATCTATCTATCTATCTATCTATCTATCTATCTATCTATCTATCTATCTAGTATACTCTGGACAGAAGCTGTGTGCCTTCATTGTTTTTGTAGCTGTTGTTTTGAGGCACATTTAAAAAAAATAAAAAAATAATGCACTTTGTGATAGTCAAAGTATAGTATTTCCCATAGTTTTAGTGGGTATTAGGATTATCTCAGGGAGAGCATGTCCCAAATTCCAAGCTGCTGTTTTGAGGCATGTTCAAAAAAATAATGCACTTTGTGACTTCAATAATAAATATGGCAGTGCCATGTTGGCACTGTTTTCCATAACTGGAGATGAAGTTGTTCTCTTATTTTGGAAAACCTTGTTTTTGATTGATTGATTGAAACTTGTATTAGTAGATTGCACAGTACAGTACATATTCCATACAATTGACCACTAAATAGTAACACCTGAATACGTTTTTCAACTTGTTTAAGTCAGGGTCAATGTTAATCAATTCATGGTAAAGTTACATTGTTTAATGCATCCAGCAGGGGATCACAACAAAATTAGGCATACTAATGTGTTAATTCCACAACTGTATATATCGGTATCGGTTGATAAGAGAATCGGTAATTAAGAGTTGGACAATATCGGAATATCAGATATCGGCAATCTCGGACATCTCTATACATATTGTGCACATACTATTGCACCATACATTAAACAAAAAAATAAAACACAAGGATGATATGTTGGGTGACATTTAGTTGGAGTGGTTCGCAGCAGCAAATGACGACACATTGTTGACTCAAGAAGAAACGATCAAAGCCTTATCAAGCCTGCTGATTGAGTGGCCCTAATCATCCTGCGTTAGATTTCAAAAGCAACACGTTGACAGTCTTTTTGTTAGCAGCCCAGCTCTTTAATTTCATTAGCTCACTAAACCCGAAGAGCTTTCCTAGACAAGGGACGTCAATCTTGTGGCGTCTGTCCCAAAACCAGCCAGAGGAAAAGCTGCTGTTGCTCCCCAAAAACAACAAAAAACACAGGGGCAAGGTTCACAGCAGAGCAAATACAAATGTGCCAGCGAGGGTTGACTCCCCTATTAGTGAGAGGACTGCATGCTGTACAGTACTCAGCAGTTAGATGTTCCTGCCTGCTGTGCTACCTGGAACACACACTGGAAACCAGCTGCCAGACATGTTCAAAAGTGGGCTGAAGTTCATGGCGAGTGAGTATGATAATCCATGATAATGTGCTTTCTGCAAACATGCTATGCTCCAGTTGCTCTTGGCACCTTAGTCGGTTGCCTTTTTAAGTCTTTTTCTGCAGCACGTCGCCAGGGAAAATGTTCCGATATCGAAACATGACAATGTAGTGGTAATGTGCTA
The DNA here is from genome assembly GCF_033978795.1 of Nerophis ophidion. NCBI lineage: Eukaryota > Metazoa > Chordata > Actinopteri > Syngnathiformes > Syngnathidae > Nerophis > Nerophis ophidion. The sequence goes on along the minus strand of NC_084616.1, from coordinate 39,179,828 downwards.
ACGTAAGGATGTTTGAGGTGATAATATGTTGTTCCAAACTGGCGACTCACATTCTAAATCTGGCCCACGAGTGACATCGATGGCTCAGGAATACAATCCAAAACATTTTTGTAGCACATTGCTAAAACCTCAACGCACTCCAGTTAAGGCTCGGCGATATATCAATATACTCGATATATCGCGGGTTTGTCTCTGTGCGATATAGAAAATGACTATATCGTGATATTCGAGTATACGTTCTTACGCAGTTGCTTTTTACTGTGGGTATTACACTACAGGTTCTTCCCACTCTTTCTTGTCTCTCCTTCTCACAGACAGCAAGCGCACCTTCTTACATACGTCACATACGTATATGCCATCGCGGAGTAGAGAGGTAGCTGCATGGGTAACGTTAGGTGCGGTGCGAGTGGTAATACGAGAGAAAGAAAGTGCGACTCTGGAAACAAATAAAGGGAGAATTAATTCCCAAGAAAAAAACAGCACAGGGTCCATTGTCTGGCGGTGGTTTGGCATGAAGTGGGAATATGTCGAACAGACAACCGTAATTTGTCAAGTATGGGGCTAAAGCATTGCTACAAAAAATAACATTACTGCTAAAATGTAGCATCATTTGAAAAGTTGCCTGCTAGAGAATGAAGAGTGATTACTCCGCCTGTCAACGTCTCCATTCGGTGCCACATCATCAAAATGCAGAGGCAACCATTTCCACATCAACACCGTTTGAAAAAAATAGACAACAACAGAAGGAGATAACATCCGCAGGAACCTACCACATAGTGAAGGACATACACTATTTGATTTCCTATCATGCAGCTCATTTTTCTTTGACAGTTATTGAAATATCTTGTGTGACATCATGCACAAAAGTACACTTTATTTGTTTTAAACTATTGTAGTGGCGTTCTGAACAAAAAGTGCACTTTAATTTAGTGTTGTTTTGATATGTCATCTTAGTGACATCATGCACAAAAGTGGACTCATAGTTTGTTTTAAAATATCTCTGACAATCTTGCACTTTCTGTTTTGGAAATGACATGAATATTAGTGCTACTGCTTAATAAATGTCTAATAAATACAGTTTTGGTCAATTGAGTTTGTTGTGATTTCCCTCTCTGCATGTAAGTTCAAAATGAGCATATATTAATGCAGTATAAACAAGAATGTTTTAATGTAGACACATAGAATCATCGTACTGCTGTGATTACATGCATCAAGTGTTCATTCAAGGCTAAGGCAAAATATCGCGATATATATTTTGTATCGTGACATGGCCTAAAAATATCGAGATTATAAAAAAAAGCCATATCGCCCAGCCCTAACTCCAGTCATGTAAAGGGGTTTTTCACTATCGTTCTTGTAGCGTGTCTTTAAAAACAGCAGAGCCGATCTTTTTGTTGTAAGCACTTACAGATAGCAGTGTGCTTTTCTCATATTGACAATCTCTGATGTGTTTTTGTACTAGATCTTTTGAAAACAGAAAAGCAACCCTGCTATTAAGAGGATCCTTGACTAGCATTTTTGCGGCACATCCCTAAAATCACCAGACAGCACCCGGTCATACTAACAATATTTGACTAGTGTGCATTACGTCTCTGATCTGAACATCTTTGACTTGTTCAAATGTCTGCCTTTGTGGTTGTGTTTATGACCCTATTAGGCATTTTGGTTATATGAATGTGCATGTTTGGCAGGGCCTCGCATTGACATTTTTATGTTGTATACATGTATATTTACCGGTCAGTGTTTAATGCTGCCAATTCAGTTCATCCATGAGTGAGATCGGCCAATACCAGAACCGATACTGAGCAAATGTATTAACTGTGGATTTTTGAATGTATTTATGGTAAGCGCTATTGACAGTTAAATAATATCAACACAATATTCAAACCACTTCCTTATTCTCTTTTATTACATACAATTCCATCCCACCAATTTTCTACCGCTTGTCCCTTTTGGGGTAGCGGGGGGTGCTGCAGCCTATCTCAGCTGCATTCGGGCGGAAGGCGGGGTCCACCTTGGACAAGTGGCCAGCTCATCGCAGGGCCAACCCAATTGTTTGAGTAAAACAAGGTAAATAGTACACAACAACTAAACAAAAGCAAAAACTACTACTATCTACTGCTCATTAAATTATTTAGTTTTTGCCCTCAAACGCCCTCCTATGTCCAGGGAACTACTCCCAGAGTATTTATATATTAACAAACAAACCCCCCAAAAAAATGTCTTTAACAAAGGCATGCGGTAAATGTGTTAATATACATATATATATATATATATATATATATATATATATATATATATATATATATATATATATATATATGAATATATTGAGAAAATAAAAATGGAAATCTGTTCACTCTAGTTTCAATCATATAGGATTGTGACTGACTATATCAATGCCATCAGTTTTTGTAATAATTTATATCTCTCCAGAGTTTTATTATTCATACTTAAAATCCTGTTAATAACTGCTCTCTTTTAATTGTAACGCCATTTTTTTTTTACTGTAGACGCTTATATCTTGGTGTTGTTTAAAACTGGCTTCATGTTTAGCTGAGCTATTATCATGCCTGCTTCTGACTTTTACACACCGAGAGCTTAGTACATCCTTAGTATTGATACTGATTCTGATATAGTATGTCCTTATTTATTTGCTGCAATGGAGGTGATTATAATTAGCTTAGGGGAGCAGATCCATGCTGTGTATTGAGATACTTAATTAACTGCTAGCCGCTGTTTAGCTGGGGGACTAAAACTAAATACACTGTCACCCAGCGGAATCATCGTTTGTGATCGGCATTATAAGGAATTAACCTGCAAGACAAACGGTAGAAGATGGATGGATGGATGGTGCACTGTAAAAACTGATATCTAAGTAAGATTAAATATCTCAAATAAGGGGGATATTAGCTTATTTTCTGTCTGATAAAATAATTCTTATCACTTAGCAGATTTTATGTTAGTGTTTTACTAAATGATCTCAGTAAGATATTACGGCTTGACCTATATCGAGTAAAACGTGCTTGAAACGCGAATATCAACTGTTGCAAAGCTGTGTCATCAACACTCACAAGTATAAACTTCTTTTTTAAAGTAATAATTTCTTATTTCAAGCATGAAAAAAAATCATGACTTTCACAAAATTTTAAAACGGATGGTCTTTGCTGTTTTATTTTCAATGAAACAATAGAACATACGTACTCATAACATAGTAAAGTTGGCACAGTACAGTAAACTGACAGTTAACATTTAACATGTGACATTTCTAACAATTTTGAACAGAAATAGCTCATGCACATTCAGATTAATTCTTCAAAATTACAATGAAAAACTTTTTGGCCGGGGGCTGGGCTGTATAATATATATATATATATATATATATATATATATATATATATATATATATATATATTACTCACGCACTAACTGACTGAAAGAGCACGAACTTGGCGTGATGATGTCATGTTATCGATGGAATAATGCATTTTTAGACCATATGATTTGCCTGAGCGGCTAGGAGACCCGGAGAGTAACAAGCAGTTGCCTTGTTGCCTTTCCATTAAGAACAATCAAGTAGTTTTTAGTATAAGTTTGCTGGTTTCAAAAAATGTAATGCCAAGCGCATATCATTATGTGAAGATAATGGCACTGGCATTTACTTAATTTAGGAGTATTTTTCAACAAATTGAGCAAAAACGTCTCTTTTTTTCTACCAATAAAAGTGCACTTGTTATTAGTGAGAATTATTTTAATGTATTTTTGGGTTCTTTGAGCCCTGCGATGAGCTGGCGACTTGTCCAGGGTGTACTATGCCATCCGCACGATTGTAGCTGAGATAGGCACCAGCGCCCCCCGCGACCCCAAAGGGAATAAGCGGTAGGAAATGGATGGATAAATGAGTTCTTTGAAGTTACCTAATTTTACTTGTTTTGGAAAGTCTTGACAAGCCAACTTTTCTTGTTTTATTGGCAGATAATTTTGCTTAGTTCAAATAAAATACCCCTAATTTTTGTTTTTGAACACTGACTTTTTGCAATGTGATCACTTTCTTTATGAAAATTAGCCAATACTGCACCGCAGAAAGTCAGTGTTCAAAACATGAAAAAAAAAATTAGGAGTATTTTATAGAAGTAAGCAAATTTATCAGCCAATAGAACAAGAAAATTGGGTTTGTTAAGACTTTTTAAAACAAGTAAAATTAGCTAACCTCAATGAACCCAAAAATGCCTTCTAAGAAGTATATTCTCACTAATAACAAGTGCACTTTTCTTGGTAGAAAAAAAAGAGACCTTTTTGCTCAATATGTTGAAAAATATTCTTAAATTAAGTAAATGTTAGTGCCATTATCTTGACATAATGATATGCACTCGGCATCATGATTTCTTTTTTTTTCATTCTTGAAGTAAGAAATTATTACTTTAAAAAAGTAGTTTTATACTTGTGAGTTTTGATGACACAGCTTTGCAACAGTTGATATTCTAGTTTCAAGCATGTTTTACTCAATATAGGTCATAAAATCTCAGCAACAAGCCGTAATATCTTACTGAGATCATTTAGGACCAAAACCGTTAAAACAAGTAAAACACTCCAACATGAGATCTGTCTAGTGAGAAGAAATATCTTATCAGACAGAAAATAAGCAAACATCAGCCTTATTTGAGATATTAATCCTATTTAGATTTCAGTTTTTGCAGTGTGATTGGTGGTCGATGGATTGCAACATCCCTAAGTGTATACAAAATTATAATTAAAGTGAAGGGAGATGTGTGACCCTTTAAAAAAATGTGCCCTCAGAATAAACAATTTTAAAAAAGGATGTGACGAGCCAAAAAGAAGCCTGAAATAGAAAATGAATGCTCTTTTTTTAGCCCCTTTTCAAATGTCTTATTTACTCAGGCCCTGTATTTATTTTCTAAAAGTCCTCTGGCCTGGCCAACAGACATTACTGAAATAAACCAGTTCCAGCCGCACTATTTTTTTTTTTAGACATTGAGTGAGCCTTGTGTGTGCAGATTGTACATTGGACAGAGTACTTGGAGTCAGTGGCATCGATATTATAAACACAACAACAGCCCCTTCTCATTAGACGAGAGTGTGTGCATAAAAGCCAGCTGCACACAGTAGCAAACATGTGATGCTGATTCACTTTTCCATTTTGGGACGAGTCACTGATTATTTTCAGCGTGCGAGGCCAGCCCTGCTCGCTGGTGGCTTCTGTCGAGAATGACAAATATGTCATATATCTGCTCATCGTGTGTGTTGCGACATTTAACATAGATGTGTGTGAGTGTGTGTCATCTTGGCATTGACGCGCTAACACCAGAACCTGTTTAATCACTTGAGAGCAGGCAGGCAGCGGCGTTCGAAGGGTCTGCCTTCATGTTTGGCCACGCCCAAGCCGTCCATCATTTGACGTCGCTCAAATAGTTAACTTAAATATACTGAAGTTGTGGTCTGTTTCTGATGCAATTCATGTTCCTTGTGACGACGATCTGCAGCAACGAACACACTCCTAATAATTATTAATGCTATACGGAAGAAAACGGGGACAAGTTGTGTACCGCATTTTTCGGACTATAAGTCGCAGTTTTTTTTCAAAGTTTGGCCGGGGGTGCGACTTATACTCAGGAGCGCCTTACGTGTGAAATTAATAACACATTACCGTAAAATATCAAATAATATTATTTAGCTCATTCAAGTAAGAGACTAGACGTATAAGATTTCATCGCATTTAGCAATTAGGATTGACAGATTGGAAAACGACTTCCGGATGGCTTCGAAGCGATTCTGGACCACCATCCGCCGCCTCAGAAAGGGGAAGCAGTGCACTATCAACACTGTGTATGGTGCGGATGGTGTTCTGCTGACCTCAACTGTGGATGTTGTGGATCAGTGGAAGGAATACTTCGAAGACCTCCTCAATCCCACCAACACGTCTTCCTATGAGGAAGCAGTGCCTTGGGAATCTGTGGCGGGCTCTCCTATTTCTGGGGCTGAGGTTGCTGAGGTAGTTAAAAAGCTTTTCGGTGGCAAGGCCCCAGGGGTGGATGAGATCCGCCCGGAGTTCCTTAAGGCTCTGGATGCTGTGGGGCTGTCTTGGTTGACAAGACTCTGCAGCATTGCGTGGACATCGGGGGCGGTACTTCTGGATTGGCAGACCGGGGTGGTGGTTCCTCTCTTTAAGAAGGGGGACCGGAGGGTGTTTTCCAACTATCGTGGGATCACACTCCTCAGCCTTCCCGGTAAGGTTTATTCAGGTGTACTGGAGAGGAGGCTACGCCGGATAGTTGAACCTCGGATTCAGGAGGAACAGTGTGGTTTTCGTCCTGGTCGTGGAACTGTGGACCAGCTCTATACTCTCGGCAGGGTGCTTGAGGGTGCATGGGAGTTTGCCAAACCAGTCTACATGTGCTTTGTGGACTTGGAGTAGGCATTCGACTGTGTCCCTCGTGAAGTCCTGTGGGGAGTGCTCAGAGAGTAGGGGGTATCGGACTGTCTTATTGTGACGGTCTGCTCCCTGTACGATCGGTGTCAGAGCTTGGTCCGCATTGCCGGCAGTAAGTCCAACACATTTCCAGTGAGGGTTGGACTCCGCCAAGGCTGTCCTTTGTCACCGATTCTGTTCATAACTTTTATGGACAGAATTTCTGGGTGCAGTCAAGGCGTTGAGGGGTTCCGGTTTGGTGGCCGCGGGATTAGGTCTCTGCTTTTTGCAGAAGATGTGGTCCTGATGGCTTCATCTTGCCGGGATCATTAGATCTCACTGGATCGGTTCGCAGCCGAGTGTGAAGCGACCGAAATGAGAATCAACACCTCCAAGTCCGAGTCCGTGGTTCCCGCCCCGAAAAGGGTGGAGTGCCATCTCCGGGTTGGGGAGGAGACCCTGCCCCAAGTGGAGGAGTTCAAGTACCTAGGAGTCTTGTTCACGAGTGGGGGAAGAGTGGATCGTGAGATCAACAGGCGATCGGTGCAGCGTCTTCAGTAATGCGGACGTTGTATTGATCTGTTGTGGTGAAGAAGGAGCTGAGCCGGAATACAAAACTCTCAATTTACCGGTCGATTTACGTTCCCATCCTCACCTATGGTCATGAGCTTTGGTTTATGACCGAAAGGATAAGATCACGGGTACAAGCGGCCAAAATGAGTTTCCCCCGCCGGGTGGCGGGGCTCTCCCTTAGAGATAGGGTGAGAAGCCCTGCCATCCGGGAAGAACTCAAAGTAAAGCCGCTGCTCCTCCACATCGAGAGGAGCCAGATGAGGTAGATCGGGCATCTGGTCAGGATGCCACCCGAACGCCTCCCTAGGGAGGTGTTCAGGGCACATCAAACCGGTAGGAGGCCACGGGGAAGACCCAGGACACGTTGGGAAGGCTATGTCTCCCGGAGAGACAGAATGTGAAAAAAAAAATCCAGGAATTCACATTGTAGGAATTTTAAAGAATTTATTTGTAAATTATGTCGGAAAATAAGTATTTGGTCAATAAAAAAAATTCAACTCAATACTTTGTAATATAACCTTTGTTGGCAATATCAAACGATTACTAAAAGTCTTTACCAGGTTTGCACACACAGTAGCTGGTGTTTTGGCCCATTCCTCTATGCAGATCTTCTCGAGAGCAGTGATGTTTTGGGGAAGTCGCCGAGCAACACAGACTTTCAACTCCCTCCACAGATTTTCTATGGGGTTGAGGTCTAGAGACTGGCTAGGTCACTCCAGGACATTCAAATGCTTCTTACGGAGCCACTCCTTCGTTGCCCGGGCGGTGTGTTTGGGATAATGCTGGAAGACCCAGCCACATTTCATCTTCAAAGCTCTCACTGATGGAAGGAAGTTTTGGCTCAAAATCTCACGATACATGGCCCCATTCATTCTTTCCTTGACACGGATCAGTCGTCCTGTCCCCTTAGCAGAACAGCCTCAAAGCATGATGTTTCCACCCCCATGCTTCACAGTAGGTATGGTGTTCTTGGGATGCAACTCAGTATTCTTCTTCCTCCAAACACGACGAGTTGAGTTTATACCAAAAAGTTCTATTTTGGTTTCATCTGACCACATGCCATTTCCCCAATCCTCTGCTGTATCATCCATGTGCTCTCTGGCAAACTTCAGACAGGCCTGGATATGCACTAGCTTAAGCAGGGGGACACGTCTGGCACTGCAGGATTCGATTCCCTGTCGGCGTAGTGTGTTACTGATGGTAACCTTTGTTACTTTGGTCCCAGTTCTCTGCAGGTCATTCACCAGGTCCCCCCGTGTGGTTATGGGATTTTTGGTCACGGTTCTCATGATCATTTTGACCCCACGGGATGAGATCTTGCGTGGAGCCCCAGATCGAGGGATATTATCAGTGGTCTTTTATGTCTTCCATTTTCTTATAATTGCTCCCACAGTTGATTTTTTCACACCAAGCTGCTTGCCTATTGTAGATCCACTCTTCCCAGTCTGGGCAGGTCTACAATTTTTTTCCTGGTGTCTTTCGACAGCTCTTTGGTCTTGGCCATAGTGGAGTTTGGAGACTTACTGAAAGTCCCCCATTATAATGATATTATCGGCGTACGTCACTAGATCAGCAACGAACTCTGAGAATTCATTGATAAAGTCAGAATAGGGCCCTGGGGGGTGGTAGATAACCGCCAGGTAAAGAGGCAGCGGTGTGACAGACCTCATGGTAAGCACCTCAAACGATTTATATTTATTATTTAGGTTCGGACTAAGGTTAAAGTTTTCGTTGTATATTAGTGCGACCCCCCCACCCCTTTTAAGGGGACGGGCAATATGCGCATTCGTATAGTTAGGGGGAGATGCCTCATTTAGTGCAAAAAAGTTGTCTGGTTTGAGCCAGGTTTCGCTGAGACCGATGACGTTAGGATTGTTGTCTCTAATGACCTCATTAACTAATAACGTTTTGGGAGACAATGATCTTATGTTTAAAAAGCCCATATTATAGGTAGTGGGCTGTTTTGAGGAGTTTTGGATCAAATTATCCGTAGTAGCAATATTCATAATGTTACGTTTATTGTGCGTAGTGCACTTAAGATAATTACGACTATATCAAGGAATTGATATGACGGGAATTATCCGATTGTTTGCCTGTTGCTGCGATAAACTGAACGCATCATAATTTGCCACCTCAGTAGAACGCATGTCCAACTCTGACACAGTCATAGCAGAAAAAAATTGTTCTAACTTAACTGACTCCTCACCCAGACTAGCAGCCTCGCGTCTTCCATTTAAATCCAGCTTCAGGATGGAAGAAAGTGGTGTTCTGTGGGGATTAGCCTTTTGCTTTGTTGTTAGCCCCGCTCGGCATCCGCGCTTCGGTTTTCGATCACACCACTTGCGTGTCTTCCGTTGACGGTATCAGCTGGTACTATACTCCGCTCCGTCAAAGGCCGCTGAATTTAGCCAGCGAAGTATCCCCATGCTAGCGAGGTGATCCAACGTACACGCATCTTTCAGTCCAAAACGACCCGATCTATCCACATCCAGAATTGTCTGGCGGTCTTATGTGATCACGGAGTGTCCACGCTGTAAGCCAGCCATGAAATTTGCGGAATTTTCCGGTATTTTTTGCCAAATGTTCTCTTTCTACCATGAGCGTCTGTAGCCGCAGCCCGTCAAGGCGCCGCCATCTTGCTTTTTTCATCCTAAAAAAATTCCTAAAAATACGGTACATGCGGCGAAAGAATACATATGGGTTCATAAGGGTTAGTTGGCAAACAAAATGCATGCCTGTGTGTGTTTTTGTGGTGTGTGTGGTGGATAAACACCTGTGTTGTTGATGTTTATGTGTATGGAGGAGGTTGCTCTGCAGATGACAGAAGTCGGTCCATCTGTTGTTCTGGGCCGAGAGCAGTAATCCTCCACCTCTTTAACCCTCTGTCCCACACACACCCTCACACTCACGCATGCATTCGCACACACAGGCAGCAACATAGGTCATAGCCGCCTTCCAACCCACAAAAAGTAGAGTGAATACTAAACATTTGACAGATGACCTCAGGGATGCTTAAAATCATGGTTTGGCAACACCTCAGCAAAACAATTAAAATGTTTTCCTAATATTCCTAAATCCATCTGTTTTGTAGTTTGTATGAATGAACTGAAACATTTTTGGATGAAGAGTATTTTTTTTTCCAAGACTGACACCGATAACTTCTATATATTTAGCACTTTTAAACTTAGATTTAACTGTAGTGTGTGCAAATCTAGGGAAGCACGGGGGAAGAGAGGTTAATGCATGTGCCTCCCAATACAAAGGTCTTAAACAGTCCTGAGTTCAGTCCCGGACTCGGGATCTTTCTGTGTGGGGTTTGCATGTTCTCCCCGTGAATGCGTGGGTTCCCTCCGGGTACTCCGGCTTCCTCCCACTTCCAAAGACAGGCACCTGGGGATAGGTTGATTGGCAACACTAAATTGGCCCTAGTGTGTGAACGTGAGTGTGAATGTTGTCTGTCTATCTGTGGTGGCCCTGTGATGGGGTGACGATTTGTTCAGGGTGTACACTGCCTTCAGCCCAAATGCAGCTGAGATAGGCTCCAGCACTGCCCGCGACCCCAAAAGGGACAAGCGGTAGAAACTGGATGGATGGATGGATGGTTTGCAAATCTGGACTTAAAAAAGACTCAAACAAAGATGGTAGTTAAAAAAATGTAACTCTTGATTTGTCATTTTCAGGGCTTTCTTCTTTTTTTAAATGTAATTAATGTATTTATTTATTTTTCAGGGCTTTCAATCGATTGCAGCTGGACTGTATGGTTTGTATTAGAAGATGTTTCGCCGCTAATCCGAGTAGGCTTCATCAGTTCGTGCTCATAGACTTAGATTGGTCAGATCTATTCTAGCGGCTGGTGCCAAAACCCCAAATAGTTATACTCCAAAACCAGGAGGGTGTGCCTTGGCAGAAATGGTTTCGCCCTATCCTGTTCACTATGAAACCATTCTTGCCCAGGCAAGTATTTATGGTTTTGGCACTGGCCGCTAGACTAGATCTGACCAATCGAACCCTATCAGCACGATCTGATGAATCCTACCCGGATGAGTGGCAAAACCTCTTCTAAGACAAACCAAACAGTCCAGATGCAAATGATTGAATGCCCTGAGATGACAATGACCTGAATAAATGAGAACATTCATAGACTTATAGATTTGTCCTATCTAGGGCTGTTACGAAAAACTATTAGTGATAAACCCCCGAAAGTTAGTTATTAAAGTTTTCAAATCAAAATTTGTGAAAAATTGTGATTAATACCTGCACTTCAATTCATTGTAAACTAATGGACTGACACCAGCTCGCCTAACATGAAAACAAGAGACATTAACGTCTTTTCCAATTAAGAAAAGAAACACTCCCATTCAAACATGTACAAACACTTTTATTTCGGAGTAAATAAGCTATTCAATTGTGCACATTGAACCTACAAGCTGTGTTTTCTTATAGCAATAACCGTGTGATTGTTCTATACCAAAGGACCACTGAACAGAGGAGGATGCGACAATGAAAGACAGAAATAAATAATAAATAATTATTATTATAGACTCAATTAGTTATGCACATTTGCCATTTGTTCCCAATGTACAAACCCCGTTTTCATATGAGTTAGGAAATTGTGTTAGATGTAAATATAAATGAAATACAATGATTTGCATATCATTTTCAACCCATATTCAGTTGAATATGCTACAAAGACAACATATTTGATGTTCAAACTGATAAACATTTTTTTTTGCAAATAATAATTAACTTTAGAATTTGATGCCAGCAACACGTGAAAAAAGAAGTTGTAAAAGGTGGCAATAAATACTGATAAAGTTGAGGACTGCTCATCAAACACTAATTCGGAACATCCCAGAGGTATGCAGGCTAATTGGGAACGGGTGGGTGCCATGATTGGGTATTAAAACACTTTCTCAAAAAATGGTCAGTCTTTCACAAGAAATGATGGGGCGAGGTACACCCCTTTGTCCACAACTGCGTGAGCAAATAGTCAAACAGTTTAAGAACAACGTTTCTCAAAGTGCAATTGCAAGAAATTTAGGGATTTCAACATCTACGGTCCATAATATCATCAAAAGGTTAAGAGAATCGGGACAAATCACTCCACGTAAGCGGCAGGGCCGGAAACCAACATTGAATGACCGTGACCTTCGATCCCTCGGACAGCACTGTATCAAAAACGGACATCAATCTCTAAAGGATATCACCACATGGGCTCAGGAACACTTCAGAAAACCACTGTCACTAAATACAGTTGGTCGCTACATCTGTAAGTGCAATTTAAAGCTCTACTATAAAAAAAGAGAAAGCCATTTATCAACAACATCCAGAAACACCGCCGGCTTCTCTCTGCCCGAGATCATCTAAGATGGACTGATGCAAAGTAGAAAAGTGTTCTGTGGTCTGACGAGTCCACATTTAAAATTTTTGGGGGAAATATTCGACATCGTGTCATCCAGACCAAAGGGGAAGCGAACCATCCAGACTGTTATGGAAGCAAAGTTCAAAAGCCAGCATCTGTGATGGTATGGCGGTGCATTAGTGCCCGAGGCATGGGTAACTTTCACATCTGTGAAGGCACCATTAATGCTGAAAGGTACATACAGGTTTTGGAACAACATATGCTGCCATCTAAGCGTCGTCTTTTTCATGGACGCCCCTGCTTATTACAGCAAGGCAATGCCAAGCCACATTCAGCACGTGTTACAACAGCGTGGCTTCGAAAAAAAGAGTGCGGGTACTTTCCTGGCCCGCCTGCAGTCCAGACTTGTCTCCCATCGAAAATTTGTGGCGCATTATGAATCGTAAAATACGACAGCGGAAACCCCGGACTGTTGAACAACTGAAGCTCTACATAAAACAAGAATGGGAAATAATTCCACTTTCAAAGCTTAAACAATTAGTTTCCTCAGTTCCCAAATGTTTATTGAGTGTTGTTAAAAGAAAAGGTGATGTAACACAGTGGTGAACATGCCCTTTCCTAACTACTTTGGCACGTGTTGCAGCCATGAAATTGTAAGTTGATTATTATTTGCAAAAAAAGAAACCTTATGAGTTTGAACTTTAAATATCTTGTCTTTGTAGTGCATTCCATTGAATATGGGTTGAAAAGGATTTGCAAATCATTGTATTCCGTTTATATTCACATCTAACACGATTTCCCAACTCATATGGAAACAGGGTTTGTATATATATATATATATATATATATATATATATATATATATATATATATACACACAAGCCTCCCACACAACAGGTTGTGGGCCAACGTCTATTTAGTTGCATTTAGATCTTGTTATAAAAACATTTTTTAAATGCCATAAATGGCATCATAACAAATATGTTAATTTGCATTTTGTAACTCTCAAGCTGACAGATGGTCACTGCCTGTGACATTATCTCCACTACTCCACAGTGAATCATCACCAATATTCTTTCAAAGTTATTACGTCCGTGTGTGTGTGTGTGTGTGTGTGTGTGTGTGTGTGTGTGTGTGTGTGCGTGCGTGTGTGGCTGCGTGCGCGCGCGTGTATGTGTGTGTGTGTGTGTGCGCGTGTTTGTACAAACACGAGAATTAATTTAGTCAAAAGCAACTGCAGTATGTGCTGTCGTTTTAAAACCAATGTCACGGCGAGATATGTCTTCAATGTGGCAGAATGAAAGAAACCAAAATAATTCCCTGTGCTAAAATGGATTCAGCAGTCAGTCCTTTTCTCTGGATATAGTAGCAGTAACCTAACATCGTTTTTAGAAGGACCCATTTTTAAATCTTTTTTTTTTTTTTAAAGTACTGTAGCGAAATACCTTTCTTCATTTTGAAACATAGCCTTTTTGTTATTCTAATGTTTAAACCCCCTTTTACGCTGTCATCAAAATGTACTGTAACATTTCTAAAAACAGCTGTGAAAATACAATTTCCTAAAATTTTATTTTTTAACAGTTAAAAAAAAATACTAATATTTTGTATTAATTGTTAATTCACAGTAAAATACTGTAGTCATAGTCCTCCGTAATATCACAACCAATGGTAGTTTCGATCGGATTTGTCTTTCAAATGGTTCCGTAGAACAGTGGTTCTCAAATGAGGGTACGTGTACCCCTGGGGATACTTGAAGGTATGCCAAGGGGCACGTGGGATTTTTTTAAAATATTCTAAAAATAGCAACAATTCAAAAATCCTTTATAAATATATTATTTGAACAATACTTCAACAAAATATGAATGTAAGTGCATAAACTGTGAAAAGAAATGCAACAATGCAATATTCAGTGTTGACAGCTACATTTTTTGTGGACATGTTCCATAAATATTGATGTTAAAGATATCTTTTTTTGTGAAGAAATGTTTAGAATTAAGTTCATGAATCCAGATGGATCTTTATTACAATCCCCAAAGAGGGCACTTTAAGTTGATGATTACTTCTTCTATGTGTAGAAATATGTATTTATAATTGGATCACTTGTTTATTTTTCAACAAGTTTTTAGTTATTTTTATAGCTTTTTTTCCAAATAGTTCAAGAAAGACCACTACAAATGAGCAATATTTTGCACTTTTGTACAATTCAATAAATCAGAAACTGATGACATAGTGCTGTATTTTACTTCTTTATCTCTTTTTTTCAACCAAAAATGCTTTGCTCTGATTAGGGGGTACTTAAATAAAAAAATGTTGACAGGGGGTACATCACTGAAAAAGGGTTGAGAACCACTGCCGTAGACTATGTTGCACAGTAGGTGGTGGTATAAATTACAGTTGTCAAGTTACAGCATATAATTATAATTGTATTGTAACTAATAATACAATTATAACTGGAATGACAGCATTTAGTTGTTTACCTTTTGAAAGTTGTAATTAACTGTAAAATTACAGCTCTGCAGCAACAGTAAATTGTTGTAAAGATATTTTGCAATAAATTTCTGTAAATGTTACAAACCCGGTTTCCATATGAGTTGGGTAATTGTCCATCCATCCATTTTCTACCGCTTATTCCCTTTAGGGTCACGGGGGGCGCTGCTGCCTATCTCAGCTACAACCTGGCGTAAGGCGGTGTATACTCTGGACAAGTCGCCACCTCATCGCAGAGCCAACACAGATAGACAGACAACATTCACACTCACATTCACACACTAGGGCCAATTTAGTGTTGCCAATCAACCTATCCCCAAGTGCATGTCTTTGGAAGTGGGAGGAAACTGGAGTACCCGGAGGGACCCACACAAAATTACGGGGAGGACATGCAAACTTCACACAGAAAGATCGGAGCCCGGGATTGGACCCTGACTACTCAGGACCGTCAAATTGTGAGGCAGACGCACTAACCCCTCTTCCACCGTGAAGCCCAAGTTGGGTAATGTGTTAAATGTAAATATAAACAGAATACAATGATTTGCAAATCCTTTTCAACCCATATCCAATTGAATGCACTCCAAAGACAAGATATTTTATGTTCAAACTCATAAACTTTTTTTTTTTTGGCAAATAATAATTAACTTAGAATTTCATGGCTGCAACACGTGCTAAAGTAGTTGGGAAAGGGCATGTTCACCACTGTGTTACATCACCTTTTCTTTTAACAACACTCAATAAATGTTTGGGAACTGAGGAAACTAATTGTTGTAGCTTTAAAAGTGGAATTCTTTCCCATTCTTGTTTTATGTAGAGCTTCAGTCGTTCAACAGTCCGGGGTTTCCGCTGTCGTATTTTGCGCCAAACATTTTCAATGGGAGACAAGTCTGGACTGCAGGCGGACCAGGAAAGTACCCGCACTCTTTTTTTTACGAAGCCACGCTGTTGTAACACGCACTGAATGTTGTCTTGCTGAAATGAGCAGGGGCGTCCATGAAAAATACGGCGCTTAGATGGCAGTATATGTTGTTCCAAAACCTGTATGTACCTTTCAGCATTAATGGTGCCTTCACAGATGTGTAAGTTACCCATGCCTTGGGCACTAATGCACCCCCATACCATCACAGATGCTGGCTTTTGAACTTTGCGTCAATACCAGTCTGGATGGTTCGCTTCCCCTTTGGTCCGGATGACACGATGTCGAATATTTCCCCAAAAAATTTGAAATGTGGACTTGTCAGACCACAGAACACTTTTCCACTTTGCATCAGTCCATCTTAGATGGTCTCGGGCACAGAAAAGCCGGCGGTGTTTCTGGATGTTGTTGATAAATGGCTTTCGCTTTGCATAGTAGAGCTTTAACTTGCACTTACAGATGTAGCGACCAACTGTATTTAGTGACAGTGGTTTCCTGAAATGTTCCTGAGCCCATGTAGTAATATCCTTTAGAGATTGATGTCGGTTTTTGATACAGTGCCAACTGAGGGATCGAAGGTCATGGTCATTCAATGTTGGTTTCCGGCCACGCCGCTTACATGGAGTGATTTCTCCAGATTCTCTGAACCTTTTGATGATATTATGGACCGTAGATGTTGAAATCCCTAAATTTCTTCCAATTGCACTTTGAGAAACGTTGTTCTTAAACTGTTTGACTATTTGCTCACGCAGTTGTGGACAAAGGGGCGTACCTCACCCCATCCTTTCTTGTGAATGACTGAGCATTTTTTGGGAAGCTGTTTTTATACCCAATCATGGCACCCACCTGTTCCCAATTAGCCTGCACACCGCTGGGATTTTCCAAATAAGTGTTTGATGAGCATTCCTCAACTTTGTCAGTATTTATCGCCACCTTTCCTAACTTCATTGTCACGTGTTGCTGGCTTCAAATTCTAAAGTTAATGATTATTTGCAAAAAAAAAAAAAGGTTATCAGTTTGAACATCAAATATGTTGTCTTTGTAGCATATTCAATTTAATATGGGTTGAAAAGGATTTGCAAATCACTGGGTTCCGTTTATATTTACATCTAACACACTTTTCCAACTCATATGGAAACGGGCTTTGTAAAAACAAAACAGTCCTAGTTACCTGAGATACTAAAATAATGACTTACAAAGTCAAATTAATGACTTACTGTAAGTAAGCGTTTCCAATAAGGGTTTGAAAAATAGAGTTAAAAGTGGGGCCAAATGCTGACATATGCTCAACTCCATCCATCCATCCATCCATTCATCCATCCATCCATCCATCCATCCATCCATTTCTACCGCTTATCCCTTTTGGTGTCTATGCTTAATTTATTACAGCATTTGGGAACCCTATAGTTGATTTGTATAATGTAAATGTGATATGTTTATCAACATGTGATAGCAGGGACCTTCCATTTGAAACTAGGCTGCTCAATTATTAATGATTAATGTAGCTCAAGCTGAAAAATATAGTACAATAGGAATAGGAGAGACTATTCATCTCTGAACACCATGGAGTTCATGGAGGCTTCATGATGCAGTTACATTATTATATCAACTATCAGGGACAGAAACTCTTCATTAAGTATAATGTCCTTTTTTGCTGCTTCAACACAGCTCAATCAACACAGAAAAAAGTCAAGTGAAATAACTTAGTTTTTAACTGTAAGTCAATATTGCTTGTCTTTCTCTCAGACAGACATTTGGGGAAAGTCCGCTGCCTTACCTGCTAAAAAAACTTTTTTGCTCGCTCCACATTACATGCATGCTGAATACGCACTGCTGATTGTCTGTTACCGCTCTGCGTGTAACCAAACAGATGGTTCTGTGAGTGGGACAATGCTGGGTGCCGGAGAGACATACTGACAGAGGCAGACGCAGAACTAAGCAGAGCATCGTGTTAAGACTTTTTTTTTTTTTCTTAAGACTATAGTTTAGGCGGTGGTTCTTTGTTGTTAAGCCTTAACAAATAAACGCTGCGGGAAACCCTGCTAATGTTGTATTTCTACTCACAGCATGTTTTTTGTAACATGCATGAAGGATTACGAGAAAATATGTGTATATTGCAACAAAAATTGATTAAAAGATATCCATATATTTAAAGGCAACTTAGAGTACATTGCAACAAAAGTTGAATATTCAAAGGTAACTTATCCCAAACTACCTAATGAATTGATTGTTGTGCTATAATATTTTCCTCTGTATAGAGTCGCTTTAAAATGGCAATGGGGGGAAAAAACTGGTACAACCAGTTCTTAGTACAAACAACTGGCTGATGTGCGGCGAATAGATCTCCTGGGTGGTCTCCTGATTCTTAGGTAAGTTTGCAGTCTATATTCCTGACTGGGGTTTTTCCATAAATAGATATCACCTCCTGAACCTAAGTAATGAGTCAGGAGTGTGAATGTGGGAGATTTATGTATTCATAACGAGAGTGTTGCAAATCATACATTTGTAGGTTAATGGTAAAAATATTTATAGCCGCCATGTGGGTGTGTGCTCCTTTGCCAGGATGGTGAGTACTTTTCGTGCTGAGTTGAATGCCAATGGAATATTGGTTATTTGTGATATTTCTGTTCTGACCATGAGGGAAGAAAGTGATTAGCAAGAGGCAGATGTCACATCCCGCTCCCTTCTCTAGGAGTGAGCACTAACAAGCATGCAGTGAATAATACTTCTTTAAAAACCACACCACAGCAATTTGCATGAAACAAAGTCTCTCCCTGAGCTTGTATGTAATGTATTTAGACACCACATCAAAATATTGTTTCACTTTTACTCTGTACTGTGGATACACACATAAAATAGGTGTCGAGCTTTAAAGCTTAAATCATGCATTTCTTTGTTGTAGTCTCCCCTGATCTGCTCCCGGAAAGCCCCCTGGTACCCTCCCTGCCTGGGCTATCAGCACAGGTCCGAGTTGCCTCTGGCAAGGCCTTGAGGCGGAGCACCGGCGGAAGAAACAGCGCTGCCAGGTCTCGGCCTTTGGAAAGAGGTAGCAGCATGGAGGTGGGCATGCGTGTGGTGCGCGGCCTGGACTGGAAATGGGGAAACCAGGATGACAGTGAGGGCCATGTGGGGACCGTGGTGGAAATCGGGCGGCAGGGCAGCACCACCACGCCAGACAAGACAGTGGTGGTTCAGTGGGACAGCGGCACAAGAACCAACTACCGCACTGGATACCAGGGTGCCTATGACTTGCTGCTGTATGACAATGCACAGATTGGTAAGCAATTCTAGCTTTTTGTTGCCTGCACTGATTGATTGAAACTTTTATTAGTAGATTACACAGTACAGTACATATTCCGTACAATTGACCACTACATGGTAACACCCGAATACATTTTTCAACTTGTTTAAGTCGAGGTCCACGTTAATCAATTTGTGGTAAATTATAATTGTAAACCACAGTACATGAATTTAACACAAATAAACACCTCTTAAAAGGGAACTGCACTTTTTTGGGGAATTTTACCTATCGTTCACAATCATTATGAAAAACCAGAAGAAAAAAGTTCAGTTTATTTTTCATTCTAACATGTAAAAGTCGTCTCGTTCTTTGTAGCTAGCAATGCAGCTAATGGGAGCACAGGAATAAATCGCTGGTGAAAGTCAGATACGTGAGGCTTACTGCAAGCAATAGCAACGTTCCAACGACGAAGGTTCAGCGGCGGGAATCTTTATTCTGTCGTCCGTAATCACTGCCAGGTGTCTTGATTGGTGATCGTCTCCAGCTGTGTGTGTGAGCGGTCCGCGCTGCGCGCAAGGGGGCGTGTCTGGTTATGGCGCGTGTGGACGCACTCAGAGTGGAGCCGCCGAGTGCTCCCGCAGATGAAGGCAGGGAAGACTGAGCGTGTGTCATAACACATAGTACATTAATTTAACCCAAATACACACCTCTTAAATGGGAACTGCACTTTTTTGGGAATTTTACCTATCGTTCACAATCATTATGAAAAACCAGAAGACTAAAGTTCAGTTTTTTTTTTCATTCTAACATGTAAAAATTGTCTCATTCTTTGTAGCTAGCAATGCTGCTAATGAAAGCAATCAATTCTACCTCTAGATCACTTTAAAAAATGCATTCAAAAACCGTCACCAATACTTAATTTACGTTTCGTAACCTGTGTAATAACCAAGCAGTAGCAACATTGTTATTGTAAGAGTGAACACTGACAAACTATTTTTCTATCTTACTAACACAACAGCGTACTACAATAGAGCCGTAAAAGCTACCAACAGAATGAGATAAGCTAGCTTCTGTGTCAGCACGAAACACATTTTGAGTTTGTACTTCACAACATTGCAATAAGACACCAATCTGTACAGACTGAAAAAAATGAACAATCATCTTACAGTATCTGTAAAGTATTAGCCCACATTTCATGTTTTGTTTGTACACAGCTAGCCGGATAGTGTATCTACTTTAGTTGTAATAACACATATGATGAATGAACAATCATCTTACAGTATCTGTAAAGTATTAGCCCACATTTCATGTTTTGTTTGTACACAGCTAGCCGGATAGTGTATCTACTTTAGTTGTAATAACACATATGATGTGCTGCGTGTATCATGATCGATATAAAGTGTGACTCACTTGATGGACAATTGTCTGTTTGGTCCAGCTGGCTGGGGATGTTTATTCGGACATTTTTGGAGAAGCACACAATTTATGTCAGAATAGCTTGTCTCCAAATTCCACATTTGCAATTTCGTGTCATGCCGACCTCACTCTCTCAGCTTCTGTCTGCTCCAATGTCTCACCTTCTTCTCTATGGTGCCTTCGATAAATAGTAGTTCATCCTCCGTTCATTCAGTTTCAAAATAGATAAGGTTGTGAATCGTCATTTGTCCAAAAGTAGTCGTCTTTGTGGTCTATTACCAAGTCGGCCGTGATTAGAACACACTTGTGTTTGAATACAAGTTGTTGCCGGAAGTCGGACGTGCGCTGCTAAGGAAACGGAAATCGATGTGCGGAAGAGGTCAGTTCCAGCAATGACGAAAATACGGTAAATATTGTACATTATCATATTGTTATGAACGTGTCTGTTACTACATTATATATAGACTTGCCGTTTGTATACAAAATGTTTGATGGAGGCCTTTGAAGTTGTCTTAGAGGGCTTTGAAGGCTACAACGTTGACTCCCATTAGCCGTATCTTTTAAGCGTTTTTTTTTTAAATCATCTTTCCAACCCTTAAAAAAAAAGACGTGTGTATTCTTGTCTTCCAATAATATTGTGAACGCTAGGTAAAATTCCAAAAAGAGTGCAGTTCCCTAAGTCGTGCAGGGTTTACCCTTAATGTAACTGAATGTGGCAAAAAATCAGAAACCGCCACACATTTTAAAAATGTTTTTTTTTTAAAACATGAAAACAAATCAAAGTGATATAAAAGTAAAGTCTGAAAGAAGTCAAAAAGTCTGACAATCTTTTTAACTTTTATGGCCAATCTTATCCTAACAACCGACCTAATTCCAACAGGTTTTACCTAGACATGTCTGATATTATCAGCCTGCCGGGAATTTTAAACAATGAATCACCGTGTGTTTGTGTGGCTAAAGGCTAAAGCTTCCCAACTCCTTCTTTCTACTGTGACTTCTCCAATATTAATTGAACAAATTGCAAAAGATTCAGCAACACAGATCTCCAAAATACTGTGTAATTATGCCGTCAAAGCAGACGATTTTTAGCTGTGTGTGTGCGTAGCGCTCATACTTCCTAAAAACGCGTGACGTCTTGCGTACACGTCATCATTACGCAACGTTTCCAAGACAAAACTCCTTGGGAAATTTAAAATTGTAATTTAGTAAACTAAAAAAGCCGTATTTGCATGTGTTGCAATGTTAATATTTCATCATTGATGTATAAACTATCAGACTGCGTGGTGGGTAGTAGTGGGTTTCAGTTGGCCTTTAAAGTAAGAATAGATATAATTAGCCTTTTATTTGCACACTATTGACTGGTGATGCACTGAAAACGCCGCTGCAATAAGAAAATGTTGAATTACAAGTGCATTTTTTAAATTAATATAAATGTGTGCTAAACTGGAACATACTAAAATAAAGGAGTTGGACAGAATGCTCCGTGCAGTCAGCCAAATTTAAAACTGTCTGCATTTTTTGTTTACAATAAATAAATAATCGATTATTGACGTTTACTAATCGATTTTACAATAACTCAAGTCCGAATTGCAATGCATCTAAAAATCGATTATTTCCCCCTCTTATAATAACAGTGTAGGAAATAGAGATAGGGAAATAATGAAAAATAAGTTAGTGAAAGAAAAGTTTAGTACAGCAGTGGAAGGTATTTTAAGATTGCATGTGGAACATGTAGTGTACACAGCAATACATACATTTTTAAAAAGACAGAGTTCCATAAAATAATTCACAGTCCATTTCAGAAATTTGCTTGCCAACCACCGTTAAAAGAAGAAGAAGGCGGGGCAGTCTTAGCGCCTCAAACTAGCTTTCACACACACACACACACACACACACACACACACACACACACACACACACACACACTCCACATTCTCTTGCTTACTAAGAGAAGGTAACTACTAGGGGTGTGGGAAAAAATCGATTCGAATACGTTGTGCGAATCAGAATCGATTCTCATTTTTAAAAAAATAGATGATTTTAATTTTTATTTAATTTTTTTATTTTATTTTAATTTTTTATCAATCCAACAAACCACTACACAGCAATACCATAACAATGCAATCCAATTCCAAAACCAAACCTGACCCAGCAACACTCAGAACTGCAATAAACAGAGCAATTGAGAGGAGACACAAACCCGACACAGAACAAACCAAAAGTAGTGAAACAAAAATGAATATTATCAACAACAGAATCAATATTAGCCCCCCTCGGCCCCCAAAAAAACAGTTTTGCTTAAAAAAAATAATTTCAAGGTATGTCCTTACCTCAGACAGTGTACAAATGGAACAGAATGGGCCCAACACTGTCAATCTATCAAACAGTGGTCACAGCGCAGGTAGAGCCGCTGGAGGTGAGGACATCAGTCTTAAAGTGTAGAAAAGGCTTGGGCAATTATTGTGACTCGGGGGCCACATTTAAAGAGAAAAAAATGTGTCTGGGGGCCGGTATATCTATTTTTATAAACACTAATACTGTACAACACATCACAATAATGTCTGATTGAATGCTAAAAACGTTATGACAGACCACCTTAAAAAACATAATGGAATTTTACGTTTTTGTATGAAGGATAAAACACTGAATATTGACAAAATATGAACATCACACCACCCCATTTCGATCGACACATTTTACAATCAAGTGAAACGCAACAAAAATGCAACAAACAGTGGAATATGAACACGAAGGGTACAAAATAAACCCACCGACAATCTGATATATCAGATACATCACTAAGCTTTAGAACTTTGCTGTTAATATCTCCTTCCGCGTCTGTGGAAACGCTCCCCACCCACACTGCTTGGTGCCTCGTCTGAGCTGCTGTGACTTACATTACCATAGTAACTAATTAAATGACTATAGTAACTAATTAGATGACCGTAGTAACTGATTAATTACCATAGTAACTGGTATATCATCCATAAGCGCAGATTCCAACCATTGAAATACTTTGTATAGTTCAAGACTTACAGTCGTTAGAAAACATCACTGCACATCAAAATGGCAGCTACACTTTCCATCTCAAAGATATAAAAACATTATTTGGGAATGTCTGGCGGACCAGATTGAAAAGCTCAACAGGCCGCATGTGGCCCCCGGGCCTTAATTTGCCCAGGTCTGGTGTTGAACAACGTTACAATAGGCCAAATAGATGTTAAAAAAGGCCCCAAAAATGTTGAAGGCATCATTCCTCTAAAATCTCACTCTTGTCAGGCATATTAAATTTGTGGTATTACATGCTACGTCCAATTTTTTTAACTAAATAAAGTGGCTAGTGCCCAAAAACTAAACTATTGACTCTCATTTAAATCAATTGGGTTTTCACCTAAAAGCCTTCCTGTATCGATAGACTTACTCCTTGAAATTTGTAATCAATAACAACAAGTAATACAACTTTTTTGTAATCATGAGAGCAAGAAACAGAAAAATATTGATGTAATCACTTTTGTATCGTTTATACGCAGATATTAAACTATGTAGCGATACTATCGACTTTTGGATAAATCCAACTTACTATTATTACATTGAAGCTTTAGCGGTTGGCTTCTTGTGTCATCCTGCTCGCTGGGTGTGTGCAGCACGCTTAGCCATTCCATTTCCGTAGTCCTTCAATAATAATGATACGTGAAACAAGTGGTAGTTTATTTTTTGCCATGGTGGTGAGAATTGATATACACTGTATTTAGAAGTGGCTTTGTCGACACATTTGTTGCAACTTGCTCTCAAATTCTAGTCAGTCTTTTGGCAAGACACTCCCTTCCTCCAAGTTATGCGACGCCTGCATTTGGGTAACAAGGAATATGTATATGGAATTGTGTCTGACTGAGCATCCCTCTTGAAGGAAGCTTTCACGTGAGTACAGGTTTTAGCCATGTAAACACTGGGACACAACTGCGGTAGTTAAAGGGGAACATTATCACAATTTCAAAAGGGTTAAAAACAATAAAAATAAGTTCCCAGTGGCTTGTTTTATTTTTCAAAGTTTTTTTCAAAATTTTACAGCTCCCGGAATATCCCTTAAAAAAGCTTTAAAGTTCTTGATTTTCGCTATTTGCGATGCGACGGTCCATTTCCCTGTGACGTCATACAGGGCTGCCAATACAAACAACATGGCGGTTACCACAGCAAGATATAGCGACATTAGCTCGGATTCAGACTCGGATTTTAGCGGCTTAAGCGATTCAACAGATTACGCATGTATTGAAACAGATGGTCGGAGTATGGAGGCTGATAGCGAAAACGGAATTGAAGAAGAAATTGAAGTTATTGAGCGAATAGCTATTGACGCTATTCGGCCATAGCATGGGTGTATCTAATGAAGTGGCCCATAGCATGGCTGCCTTATTAGCATCGCCGGTAAAATGTGCAGACCAAACGATCAGGACTTTCGCATCTTGTGACACTGGAGCAACCTAAATCCTTCGATTGGTAAGGGTTTGTTTCGCATTAAATGTGGGTATCTAGTTTCAAATGTACATACAGCTAGCGTAAATAGCATGTTAGCATCGATTAGCGTAGCATGTTAGCATCGATTAGCTGGCAGTCATGCCGTGACCAAATATGTCTGATTAGCACATAAGTCAACAACATCAACAAAACTCACCTTTGTGATTTCGTTGACTTAATCGTTGCAAATGCATCTGCAGGTTATCCATACATCTCTGTGCCATGTCTGTCTTAGCATCGCCGGTCAAATGTGCTGACACTCTGGCAAATTCAATGGGGGTCTGGCTGCAGATTTCTTGCCAGTGGTGCAACTTGAATCCCTTCCTGTTAGTGTTGTTACACCCTCCGACAACACACCGACGAGGCATGATGTCTCCAAGGTTCCAAAAAATAGTCGAAAAAATGGAAAATAACCGAGCTGCGACCCGGTGTTTGTAATGTAAAAATGAAAATGGCGTGTGTGTTACCTCGGTGACGTCACGTTCTGACGTCATCGCTAAAAGACCGATAAACAGAAAGGCGTTTCATTTGCCAAAATTCACCCATTTAGAGTTCGGAAATCGGTTAAAAAAATACATGGTCTTTTTTCTGCAACATCAAAGTATATATGGACGCTTGCATAGGTTTGGTGATAATGTTCCCCTTTAAAGAAGGCAAATATCGGCCACCGATCTAATCCTACATCTCCATTAATTATATTAACATTTTTGATCGAACTACCACATGTGCGTGGTGACTAAAAATAAAGAACTGTCCCATTTTGCCTTAATTTGGGTCGATTACCCAATGCAAGCAATCAATCAGTTCACCATAAATTGATTAACGTGGACCCCAAATTAAACAAGTTGAAAAACTTTTCTGGATGTTGCT
Source organism: Nerophis ophidion (assembly GCF_033978795.1). NCBI lineage: Eukaryota > Metazoa > Chordata > Actinopteri > Syngnathiformes > Syngnathidae > Nerophis > Nerophis ophidion. The sequence goes on along the minus strand of NC_084616.1, from coordinate 39,154,024 downwards.
ATTTAGTTGTCAATTGTACGAAATATGTACTGTACTGTGGAATCTATTAGTAAAAGCCTCAATCAATCAATCAATCACACGAAGAAGCAAAGGACAAAACAATGAGTGGTGCAGAGAGTGACCTTAAACAAGGCACCAAGTAAAAACACCAGTAAGCAGACAAAGCAAACTAATGACAAGGTAGTGATGCCAAATCGTGCTAGCCACCAAGATAATTTGATAAAATATAAACCGAACAGAGTAGCAAACGTACTAATAGATGACACCTGACTTGTATATAGTAATACATGGAAAGTACCAGGTTGTCTCAGGAAACAAGAAGGAAAAAGCCTTTTGGCTCTCAGTGGCATCAAATACTATACCGAGCTTACAATCAAAACCAGAAACAGATGTGACTAAATGAAACAAAATAACAAACCAAAAGTATGAACTGTCTTGTTGAAAATGACTGTAATTGTTTGAACATTTAAATACTGTTCTACAGCCTACAGAGAAAAATTTAACTTAAAACATTTGTATGCACATACAATGCTTTAAACCTTTAATGTATCTGTATTTGTAATTAAATTATGGAATGGATTTAGTAAAAACAATCGGTGTACTAATATGATCCAATTAAATAAACTGTTCGAACTGTAAAGTGTTTACAAAGTACAAAGAAGAATAACCATGATAAACATTCCGAACTTACTGATCATCGTATCCATCCCAATGCATGAAATGCAACTTACTTCACTATTTAGTATTTATATATTTATTTGTAATGTTATTGTCTATGGAGTATATTGTGAATAAAGTCAGAACAGAAAGTGAACAAAATTGTTATTAAAATTGAATTATTAAATACTCTCCGCTTCTTCTGAATCCTTTTCGAACATTTTGAAAGAAAAAACGGAAATTGTGATTTATCATGTTGTAATTGTGTGAATGTTCAAAATAAACTCAAGCCATAGCCATTGGGACGGCGTGGCGCGTTTGGGAGAGTGGCTGTGCCAGCAACCTGAGGGTTCCTGGTTCAATCCCCACCTCCTACCATCCTAGTCACATCCGTTGTGTCCTTGAGCAAGACACTTCACCCTTGCTCCTGATGGGACCTGGTTAGCTCCTTGCATGGCAGCTCCTGCCATCAGTGTGTGAATGGGTGATTGTGGAAATAGTGTCAAAGCGCTTTGCGTTCCTTAAAAAAGGTAGTAAAGCGCTATACAAGTGTAACCCATTAACCCATATTTCAGAAAAATTGCAGCGAGACATCGCAAAGAGACCATTTTTTATTCAGCGCTGTTAAAATAGAATGCTAAAAGTGGTAACTAAAGTATTTATATTGTATCACATAAAATGTTTTGACATCATAAATGGATGCCTGTCACTGAAGAAAAGAATAGCAGACAGGCAAGACGGTGCCAAATGAGCTAGCTTGCTCAATAGATGGATTTTGTTACAAAAAGGACAATGAGGGAACAGTCAAAGGAAAAGTGATTTACAAGAAGGAGTTTCAGTTTCACTGACGCTTTAAGTATGAAGGCGGGTTAATCCAAGGCGTTGCCCCAGAATGCAACAACTTGAATTTTTGCAGGTGCAGTCAACAGGAGTTTTTATTGTAGAAGCAGCATGACAAAAAAAATAAGAAGGCAAGTTGGACAAGAAGCTTAGCCGGTGCCTTGTGGAATGTAAAAGAAAAAGCATGAAAAAAGTTACAAGGCTGCAAAAGGAAGCATCCAGCAAAAGTTAAAGTGAAAAGCAATGACCTAATGATCTACAACCCACTAAGCATAGCTAAAGTTAAAGTACTAATGATTGTCACACACACACCATGTGTGCCGAAATTATTCTCTGCATTTGACCCTTCACCCATGGTCACCCCCTGGGAGGTGAGGGGAGCAGTGGGCAGCAGCAATGGCTGCGCCCCGGAATGATTTTTGGTGATTTAACCCCCAATTCCAACCATTGATGCTGAGTTCCAAGCAGGGAGGTAATGGGTCCCATTTTTATAGTGTTTGGTATGACTCGGCTGGGGTTTGAACTCACGACCTACCGATCTCATGGCAGACATTCTAACTACTAGGCCACTGAGTAGCTTAAGCAGAAAACACGTCTGCACCACTTGTGCAAAGCTACTGCTGATGATCCAAAACCATAAATGGACCGGATATTTCTCTGACAAGAAGTAAGATAAGCCAACAACTAACCTTAATTATATAATGAAGGCATGTGAAATCTGCATTTATAAACATGCATTTTCTTTCTTTTTTAAACATTTGATTGTTGGGTTTTTGTCATATACAGTCCAGAAATACAATTAAATACATATCTAATGTTATATATTCTCCCTCAAACAAATAACCCACAAAAATTATATATAAAATACAATAAAAATTAAAGCTGCAAGCAGCGATGGACGGGACCGCTTTGGCTGCTGCCCCCGCGACCCAAGCCCGGATAAGCTTTAGAAGATGGATGGATGGATTATTACACAGAGAAAAAGTTGTATACACTTGTATTATACATCAGACTTGTACAGCAGACTGATCCAAACCTGATTTTAAACAATACATACACAGTAGTCAGAGATGAGCTCCTGTCCACTCTCTCCCATGTACTCCATGAGGCATCTCAGAGTCACATCTCTCTTCATCACTGCAGAGGCACTTGGGCCCTACAGTTAATAGAATAATAATAAATACATTTTGTTTGCAATTTTACTGAAAATCTGTAATACCATTATTAGAGCATGATTACAGATTCAGTTTTAAACTTTAAAACCACTTTTAACCCACCTGTATCAGTTCCATCAACAAGTTCTTGATGCGCTGACCAGTCACTCCACCTTTTGCACTGAAGAGCTCAAGGAGTTTTGGAGTGTACCTGTCCAACTGGGACATAAATGTTGATTCCAGTGGAACAGTGGTGAACCTTCGGAAATCTTCATTAATCTGTAAGACAGCTAATGTTGACCATTACTGATAGTAAGGGTTTTAGTATACATTTTCAGGCAAAAAGTGAGTCTAGTATGTAGGGGTGTAACGGTACGTGTATTTGTATTGAACCGTTTCGGTTCGGCACGCGGGCGTACCAAACGAGTTTGGAAGCAGAAGTTTTCACAAGATGCTCTGCTTTCTGCCTCTGTCTGAGCAGTGAGCACCCAGCATTGTCCCGCCCACACAATCATCTGATTGGTTACATACAAAGCCAATCAGCAGTGCGTATTCAGAGCGATGTAGTCAATGCTTCAGCGTTGAGCAGAGATATTCGTTTAGCAGGGGAGCAGCGGACTCTACCCAAATTATACTAAACAGTTCCCAGTCACAACTATTACAAACATCACTATGAGCCCGTTGACCTTCTAGAAACTTAAACTGCAGCTCAGCTAGCTCACAGTATAGGCTTGAGGTGAAGGCAAATTAGCTTTTAGCGTAAAGTTAGCTCATTTTGCAGTGTGTGTGTGTGTGTGTGTGTCTGTGTGTGCGTGTGTGCGCGTGTGTGTGCTTGTGTGTGTGTTAGGGGCAGCAAAGCCCTGTCTGTCTGTTATTTCATTGAACTCCATTGTGTTTAGGGATGACTAGTCTCTCCTATTGCAATTGTAATATTTTTCAGCAATAGTTACATTAATCATTAGTAATGTAGCAACCTAGTTTTGAATAGCAAGGTCCCTGCTATCACATGTTGATAAAAATACAACATTTACATAATAAAAGTCAACTACAGGGTTCCCAAATACTGTAATCAATTAAGCATGATGAGTTGAAATTATACAGTTTCAATGGAAACTGTTTAATGTAGCACTTTTTATATGTAGAAGAAAGGTTTTTTAATTTTATTTAATCAAAGCAACAACTTGAGGCAGTTTAATGTGGATTAACGTGGGCAGAATTATTATAGTTTTCCCAATGTTAAAAGGATAAAGCCATTGTTTACAAATTTGGTAAATAAATAACCCCAAAAATGTATATTTTGTTGTTTTCTTACTGTACCGAAAATTAACCGAACCGTGACCTCTAAACCGACGTACGTACAGAACTGAAATTTTTGTGTACCGTTACACCCCTAACTAGTATGTCATCCATCCATCCATCCATCCATCCATTCCTACCGCTTATTCCCTTAAGGGCCAAGGGGGGCGCTGGTGCTTATCTCAGCTAAAATAATTTAATTTTACATACAGATATGCTAAAGGTTTTAAGTGTTGTACAAGCTTACAAATTATTTAAATTAGATTTTATATTTATCCTCTTTTGAGAGAAGAATTGTTGTACAATCTTGGGTAGCAGGTTATAATTTGCTTTGTACATAATTTTAGCTGTTTGCAAATGCAACTAATCGTTGAATTTCAATAATTGTGATTTAATAAATAAAGGGTTTGTATGTTCTCTATATCCAACATTATTGTAGTTCGAGAGTAGCCAGCGAGAAGGTATATTTTTGATGTGACGGATTGTAAACAGAGGTCACAACACTGGAAGTAAATGGTAAATGGGTTATACTTTTATACTTGTATAGTGCTTTCCTACCTTCAAGGTACTCAAAACTATATCCACATTCACCCATTCACACACACATTCACACACTGATGGCGGCAGCTACCATGCTAGGCCCTAAACACAAACCATCAGGAGCAAGGGTGAAGTGTCTTGCCCAAGGACACAACGGACGTGACGGGTGGTTGAAGCCAGGGTTCGAACCAAGAACCTTCAGGTGGCTGGCACGGCCACTCTACCAACCGAGCCACGCCATATATCATTACTCGAGGGGGCATGGCTACATGTAGGTTTCCAATTGGGAAAGGCTTGCTCAGATCTTTGCATGAATGTTATATAAGTTGACATTACATTTTAAATGATAATAATGTTAGTAAATGATCTACTAAGGAAACTAAAAATGTTGTGGGACATTGCATGGGAATTGTGTCTAAAAGACAGGCGAAAGAGGTTGGTAGATGAGAATAAATCTAAAGGTAAAAGATATTGTAGCAACGCACTCAATTTCAGGAATTGTAGTCTTGATTTAAAAAAATTTATTTTGGGGTTTCTTGTTGATAGAAATGTTCTCCTTTTTTTCAGTTTTCTTTTATGTTTCTTAAAGAGTGGTTAGGTGTTGGAGGGACATGATGTGCCAAATGTTACCAAATAACTTGGTAATACCCAACAGAAAAATCTGAGGAGAAAATCATCCAAAACGGAGTTAAATTTAAACTTAAGTTATATATGTCTTAATCAGATTCATTACACTTTTGAATTTGGATTTATCTTGCATACTTTTTTTTTCTAAAGTCCCATCACGATGTATTTTGAAGTGATATTTGCCTGAGAGCACACCAGTCATAGTGTCCTCTCACATCTCATTGACCTAATCACTGACCGCATAAAAACCTGCCCTGCCATTAGGTAAAAGAGCATGTGCAGTCAGAAAAATTGTGGGATTCATCTGTGTATATTTATACATAATTAAAGTGATCGTTTTGGTGATTAAAAACATGAGTTTTTTCGTTATTTTTGACAGCCCTCCAAAAATGTATTTGCTGCAAAAAATTAGCAAAAAAAACATTAATCCACATGCCAATTCAACATTTTCAAAACAAAGTCATAAGTTTGCGGTCAAGTTTAAAGCCCTACTGAAATGAGATTTTCTTATTTAAAATGGGATAGCAGGTCCATTCTATGTGTCATATTTGATCATTTTGCGATATTGCCATATTTTTGCTGAAAGGATTTAGTAGAGAACATCGACGATAAAGATCGCAACTTTTGGTCGCTAATAAAAAAGCCTTGCCTGTACCGGAAGTAGCAGACGATGTGCGCGTGACGTCACGGGTTTTGGAGCTCCTCACATTGTTTACAATCATGGCCACCAGCAGCGAGAGCGATTCGGACCGAGAAAGCGACAAATTCCCCATTAATTTGAGCGAGGATGAAAGATTTGTGGATGAGGATACTGAGAGTGAAGGACTAAAAAAAAAAAGGAAAAAAAAGAGAGAGGGGGCAGTGGGAGCGATTCAGATGTTATTAGACACATTTACTAGTATCATTCTGGAAAATCCCTTATCTGCTTATTGTGTTACTAGTGTTTAAGTGAGATTATATAGTCGTACCTGAAAGTCGGAGGGGTGTGGCCACGGGTGTGGTGACCGCCAGTGTCTCTGAAGGAAGTCACGGAGGAGGCAAGAGAGTCGCAGCTGCCTCTTTGAAAGCTGTAGGAGGAACGACACAAGCTCCGCTCATGTCTACGGAAAGAGCCCACTTATCACCACAATTTTCTCACCGAAACCTGCCGGTTGACATGTGGTAGGGAACCATGTTCGCTTGACCGCTCTGTTCCATAGTAAAGCTTCACCGTCATCTTTAGGGAATGTAAACAAAGAAACACCGGCTGTGTTTGTGTTACTACAGCCTGCCGCAATACACCGCTTTCCCCCAACATCATCTTCTTTGTAGTCTCCATTATTAATTGAACAAATTGCAAAAGATTCAGCAACACAGATGTCCAAAATACTGTGTAATTATGCGATGAAAAGACACTACTTATAGCTGTAAGTGGTGCTGGGCTAATATGTCCGCTACAACCCGTGACGTCACGCCCACGCGTCATCATTCCGCGACGTTTTCAACGGGATACTTTGTGGGAAATTTCAAATTGCAATTTAGTAAACTAAACCGGCTGTATTGGCTTGTGTTGCAATGTTAAGATTTCATCATTGATGTATAAACTATCAGACTGCGTGGTCGGTAGTAGTGGGTTTCAGTAGGCCTTTAAATTGCTTTTGTTCTATATGCCTTTTTCCAGATTTTCAAAACTTCACATAAACATATCTTATAATGATTTTGCAGTGACTTACTCTGCCTTCCCACAATGCACTTTTCCATAGTCAGTTAAAGGTCATCGCTCTCTAAATACCTCCATTTTAAATGCTGTTCTGCTGCCCTTCAATGAATGAACTGTTCGAGGAAGAGGAGGAGGAACAAAGCTTGCAGGGGTTGTTTGTGTTTGCTCTTCATGTCCTCCACCTTATGATATATTATCTTTTAATATTGATGTTTTTTTTTCATTCATCATCCTACCCTGACAGGGGTGCGCCACTCCAACATCATCTGCGACAGCTGTAAGAAGCACGGCATCATGGGAATGCGATGGAAGTGCAAAGTGTGCTTTGACTACGACCTGTGCACACAGTGTTACATGAACAACAAACATGACCTGAGCCATGCGTTTGAGCGCTACGAGACGGCACACTCTCAGCCGTGAGTATTTCGCACACACACACACACACACACACACACACACACACACACACACACACACACACACACACACACACACACACACACACACGCACACACACACACATCCTTGTATTGATTGCCCTCTTGAGACCTCTGAAAAATAGAATAGAATAGAAAGTACTTTATTGATCCCTAGAGGAAATTCAGCACCACAGTTGGCTAATAATAGATAATAATAATAACAGATATTATAATATATATCATATCATATATATATAATATGTAATATATGAATAATATAAATATATTCTACATATATTCTACATTTAAGTGCAGTCAAGAAGGAACATATGCATTATACATATTTAAAGATATCATAAATGCCTACACTCTTTAGGATCACCCTTTCTAGATATATGAAGATTTATATTTACAACATTATATATATATATATATATATATATATATATACTATGTAAATATTAAAAAGGCAAGCTCATAGCTAATTTATATATATATATATATATATATATATATATATATATATATATATATATATATATATATATATATATATATATATATATATATTTTAATATTCAATTAGGCCAAAAGGGGCGCATTTAAATTTCTTACCCAGACTTCTTATTACATATGTCGGCCAGAAGGGGAGGACTCACATTTTTTACATACACTTATTATTTCATATATTGAACCGAGGGGGAGCACTTTTAAAACCGACACAGTCAATTTGAAAAATCCCTCCTTTTTAGGACCACCTTAATTTTGATGGATTTCACCACCAGGGGTGCAAATGAGACATTCTCTATTAGATGCAATGGTTTTCCGTATGGGGACCATGATTTCGATCCTAACTTGTTCACCGGTCCTCATATAAATGGCACTTTTCCTTGTTGATGTCTCAAGAAGGCTATAAATACAAGAACACACACACACACACACACACACACACACACACACACACACACACACACACACACACACACACACACACACACACACACACACACACACATCCCTACCTCGTTCGCCTTCTCCAGCAGCATTCATCACTCCTTATTTAGGGACCGAATATCCCTTTGGGACAGAGGACCGTATTTTATTTCTAAGGTTTTATTATTATTATACCGCCGAGCTGTAATTTGACCCTCTTAAAGGCCTACTGAAATGAGATTTTTTTATTTAAACGGGAATAGCAGGTCCCTTCTATGTGTCATACTTCATCATTTCGCGATATTGCCATATTTTTGCTGAAAGGATTTAGTAGAGAACATCAACGATAAAGTTTGCAACTTTTGGTCGCTGATAAAAAAGCCCTGCCTTTACCTGAAGTATGTGCGCGTGACGTCACAAGTTGCAGGGCTCCACACATATTCACATTGTTTATAATGGGAGCCACCAGCAGTAAGAGCAATTCGGACCGAGAAAGTGACAATTTCCCCATTAATTTGAGCGAGGATGAAAGATTTGTGAATTAGGATATAGGGTGTACCCTGCCTTCCGCCCGATTGTAGCTGAGATAGGCACCAGCGCCCCCCGCGACCCCGAAAGGGAATAAGCGGTAGAAAATGGACGGATGGATAGTGAAGGACTAGAAAGAAAAAAAAGCGACGGCTCGGGGCGGCAGCAGTGTGAGCGTTTCAGATGTAATTAGACACATTTACTAGGAAAATTCTGGAAGATCCCTTATTTGCTTATTGTTTTAATAGTGTTTTAGTGAGATTGTAAAGATTGTAAAGACATACCACGAGGTCGGATGGCTGTGGTGAACACGCAGTGTCTCAAAGAGAAGCCGAGGAGCCAAGCTCACAGCTGCCTTTTTTGACAGCTGCTGCAGGACGACGAATAATCCAATGATGTCTCCGGTAAGATATACATCACAATTTTCCCATCCAAAAACATGCTGGTTGACGTAGAGAAAACATGTTCGCTTGACCGCTCTGCTTCACAACAAAGAAACACCGGCTGTGTCTCGGTGCTAAAGACAGCTGCAATCCACCGCTTTCCACCAACAGCATTGTTTTTTATAGTCTCCATTATTAAATGAACAAATTGCAAAAGATTCAGCAACACAGATGTCCAGAATACTGTGTAATTATGCGATTAAAGTAGACGACTTTTAGCCGCTAGTGGTGCAGCGCTAATATTTCCTGACAGTCCGTGACGTCACGCGCACGCGTCATCATTCCGCGACGTTTTCAACAAGAAACTCACAGGAAATTTAAAATTGTAATTTAGTAAACTAAAGAGGCCGTATTGGTATTTGTTGCAATGTTAATATTTCATCATTGATATATAAAATATCAGACCGCATTGTCGGTAGTAGTGGGTTTCAGTAGGCCTTTAACATGCTTCAAAACTCACCAAATTTAACACACACATCAGGACTGGCAAATATTGCGATTGAATCAAAAAACCAAAACCCAAAACTCAAAATTGCGCTCTAGCGCCCCCTAGGAAAAAACACAGACAAAACTGCTATTAACTACCGTCACGAATGTCGTAGAGACATGAAACAAAAACCTCTATGTAGGTCTGACTTAGACCTAGATTTCATACACTGACCTCCTCCAGCAAAAATCAACAGGAAGTTGGCAAAAACCCCTTCAAAACAAAAGTTTCCTAAAAAATTTAATTTTTGCGTCTTTGAGCTGTAATTTGACCCCTTTAAAATGCTTCAAAACTCACCAAAATGGACACACACATCAGGACTGGCAAAAATTGCGATCTAATGAAAAAAACAAACCCCAAAACTCAAAATTGCGCTCTAGCGCCGCCTAGGAATAAAACACAGACAAAACTGCTCCTAGGAAAACTGCCTGTAACTTCCGGTAGGAATGTCGTAGAGACATTAAACAAAAACGTCTACGTAGGTCTCACTTAGACCTACATTTCATTCAATTACATCCTTCAGCAAAGATCAACAGGAAAATGGCAATTACCCCTTCAAAACAAAAGTTTTGTAAAAACCTATCATCCTTTTTTCAAACATTATCTCCTCTGAGCATATTTGTTGTGTCTCTTTCAAACTCGTACAGGAAAGAGATTGAACCCTTCTGATTAAAAGTTGAGAAAAGAGTTTTAATAACTGCTCCGGTTTGGATTTTACGAGCCGTTAAAGAACCACTGGGCTGATGCTGCTGCGCTGCTGCCGTCTCAAGATGGCCGCTTAAATGCAGGAAGCACCAGCGGGGGCCCCACACAATGCAGAGAAGGTAGGTACTGTGCGGGTAAAGATATGTTGACTGGGTGAAAGAAGGAGGCACCAGTTTGACAACAGGATACAGAGAAGGTAGGTAATGTGCAGCTGAAGATATGTTGTCTGGGTGATGGCAAGAAGCACCACCGTATATGGGTGACAGAAAGAAGCACCAGTGTAACCCCAGGATGCAGGGAAGGTAGGTAATGTGCAGGTAAAGATATGTTGAATGGATAGCGCTTTGAGTACCTTGAAGGTAGAAAAGCGCTATACAAGTACAACCCATTTATCATTTATTTATTTTAAAGGCAGGAAACACCAGCAAAAGTCGGTCCCGTCCATCGCTGCTTGCAGCTTTATTTACTTTCTGTTATTGTTATTCTGACAGCCAGCCCTGATTGTGTCCTAGGGGTTAAAGGTTCCATATTCCCTCCATCTATCCATCCATTTCATACAACTTGTCCCTCGAGGGGCTGCCGGGCGGAAGGGGCAGGAACCTATCCTAGCTGCACTTTCCAAATGAGCTTTTATTAACTTTGAGGATTAGGGAAGTAGGGCTAACTTGAGGGGATAAAAAAAACGATGGTTTACTTTTCACATCACAAGAATGATCATTAATATTCACGACACACTTACAATATGTCGGAGTTGCATTCTTATGACCCATTTAAATTGTGCTATTCTAGTTTAAAATCTTTGAGAGGGTAGCCAACGCCTGCGTACAAAGATAATGCTGTGATTTATGATTACAATTGATAAGACTAGACATGATCATAAAGCATGTATTATTGTCACCATAATTGCAAGAAGTTGACTTGATTACAAAAAAAAGTGATGATGTTTCAGCATGTTGCATGAGCAAACGATACATACGTAAACGCTTCGTGAGCTGAATTCCAAGTGTCCTGTGTATCCAAATTTACTGGCGTGAGTTCTCCCTTCAGAACGCAGTCTTCTGCATCAGTACACCGTAACGCTACAAACAGCTGCGGGCAGTGTCTGAATGTCAGCTGGATGGCCTGTGCTCATTTTAATGAGGTGATACGTACAGTATGACCCAGATTTTCTTACAGTTTGGTGTGGTCCTGAACCAATTGCTTTACGTCTTTTGAACAGCACGAATCACGGCGTGAATATTTATTTTCTGACACTGAAATTATGTTGTGCATGTAAAATCCCTAAATCAAGATTCTATGGTACAGAAAGTACAGGAGAATTATTGTTTTTTAAACATCACCGAATTGGCAGGATTCTTTTTTTAAAATGGATGAAGCAATGTCGCAGTCTGTTATTACTGGAACCATGAGCTTTGAAGTTGCACCTTCCCAAAGTCTCCCGGTGGGTCACATTACAGTAGTACCTCAACTATATTTTTTTAATTGGTTCTGTGATGTAGCTCAAAACACTTGCATCTCAAATCAACACCTCCCATTGCAATGAACGGAAATCAATCTATTTAGTGATTAGCCCCCCAAACAGCACAATGGTGTTATGTAACATGCCTTTTTAGAAAAATTTCCAGATAACAAATGGTGTAAAAAAACAATATATTAGAATATACCACAGTGGAACCTTGATCTACGAACTTAATTGGTTCTCCGACGTGGTTCGCCAACCAGTAGGTTCGAATAGTGAAGCAAAGTTCCCCATAAGAATCATTTTGAACATGAATAATTAGTACATTTTATATATGATAATAAAGGACATTTGTGTAAGTACATATTTTACATCTCATCTGTGCATCTCCTTAAGGGTGTTCTAGTAATTTATGCACGGATGAGATGTGTCAATACTACTCAGAGGCCTAGTGGTTAGAGTAGGTTGTGAGTTTAAAACCCGGCCGAGTCATTCCAAAGACTATAAAAATGGGACCCCTTTTCCTCCCTGCTTGGCACTCAGCATCAAGGGTTGGATTTGGGGGTTAAACCACCAAAAACGAATCCCGGGTGCAGCCACCGCTGCTGCCCAGGGTATATTGGTCTGATATCTGTGGAGGAAATTGAAGATTTTTCACTTTATTCAAAAATAATCTAATTTTCAGAAGTAATTGTATTCCTACATATATATATATATATATATATATATAGGGACAATAGTATATAGATATGAACCTTGGATATACTTTGAAGTACTCAGTGTACAACTTTCATAGCAGTATAAAGTTACTATTCTCTGAAAATAAGTCAACACAAAGCCATTATTTTCTCAATAAATGGCAACACAAGCGAGTACACTCGAGCGAACGTTACCAAAGTGTGACTTTCTAGTGTGAGCACCATTATTTAGCACTGTCTTAATCTTCTTTGGCATGGAATTCACAGGAGTTGTACAGCTTGTTTTCTGGAATCCTCTTCCATAATGACATCCTTGTGGCGCTGGTGGATGTTAGCACCTTGATACTACTCCGTCAAAACTTCACCAAAAGGCACTTATCAACATGTAGGTGTGTTTGGGCATGTTATCATCTTGTAAAACTGACCCAGTTAGGAGGAGGGTTTCATGCTCTGCTTCACAATGTCACTGTGCATGTTGGAATTCATGTGTTGCCCTCAATGGACCGCAGAACTCAGATCATAACTCTACCACCACCCTGCTTAACATATCTGCAAATCTGATCGATCAGTAAATAAAACTGTCAGGAACTTGGTTTCTCTTTTATGTTCCTTGAACAGACACCAAATTTTTTAACGGAATTGGAACTGGAGTGTTTACTTCTGCGAGGGTATCACATGGAAGTCATTTATTTTCTTGTCAGATTAATGGAAAAGAGAACCTCTGTACAATGTTTGATAATTTTTCACCAGATCAGATCTTGTTTTTACCCCTGCACTAATTCAGAGCGGTGCAGTCATGGGACCCGCAGCCGCTGGTATTTTTTCATGACTTATTTAGCCTGGTGCTTTGTATGGGTGAATCTGCTTGTTGTTTCTCTGTCACTTATGGTTACAGGGGACATGGAGAACAGTTTCAGTAAAAGGCACATTTGTTTTGTATTAGTTATTTACGCATGCTGCTAGTAGATCAATTTGTGGTTCAGAGAAAATTATATATTTAATTGATGCCCGAGTACACATTGAAAGGCCGGTAAAGTTAGCGGTGCACTTTTAGGGGAATTTTAACCGATAACCGATCATTTTCAGACATTTATAACCGATTAACGATGGCCGATATTTATGAATTCACACAAGATTTTGTGAGAGTAAATTAATTTAACATTTTAACACTTTTGCCTATAATATATACACTCTTAACAGGACATACATCTATTGTAGGCATAAGGATAATCCATCCATCCATCCATTTTCTACCGCTTATTCCCTTTCGGGGTCGCGGGGGGCGCTGGCGCCTATCTCAGCTACAATCGGGCGGAAGGCAGGGTACACCCTGGACAAGTCGCCACCTCATCGCAGGGCAAGGATAATGTCAATTGATATTTTTTTACCTAATAAACCCTAATTTGAGTACAAATACACTTTCTATTATAATTTGGACCCGTGCAATCAATTAGAATCATTGCGTAGGTCAAAAATTATTCGGAAATTTTTTGATTTTTAAACTTTTCACATATTTAATGGATAGACAACAAGCACCTTTCAACATTCTGAATATATGATTTAATTTCCATTAGCAACAACACCAAAACAAGTGAAGTCACTTCTCTTGTGACAAAAAATAAGTACAATTGTATTTTTCTCTTACCATAATGAAGTTATAAAATACTGCAATCAGTGCATGCCACTTAAAAAGGCAACATTCAATTGTGGAATGTAAAGAAATCAGGGTTACAGTGATTAAGTGCAGTTTTTCTACTAAGAAATTATAAAAGTTAACTAACTGTGACCTGTGCCTCGAGATAAACCATGAAGTTAAACATAAGCAAAAACTTTTTTCATCGTAGAGTTGTTTCGCCCTGAAGTATTTTCCTTTCAAACTGATGCCTCTTTTTAAGTACATTTGCTGTGGTCGTCTTTATTAACGCTACGTTTTGGCATAGGTTTCGGCTTAGGCACAGGCGGCTTCATACTACTCCCACAAATCTCCATCATGGTGAATTTTAATGTACAAACGCCGTTTCCATATGGGTTGGGAAATTGTAAACGGAATACAATGATTTGCAAATCATTTTTAACCCATATTCAGTTGAATATGCTACAAAGACAACATATATAATGTTCAAACTGATAAACATTTTTTTTTTGTGCAAATAATCATTATCATTAACTTTAGAATTTGATGCCAGCAACAGAAGTTGGGAAAGGTGGCAATAAACACGGAAAAAGCTGAGGAATGCTGATCAAACACTTATTTGGAACATCCCACAGGTGTGTAGTAGGCTAATTGGGAAAAGGTGGGTGCCATGATTGGGTATAAAATCAGCTCCCCAAAAAATGCTCAGTCTTTCACAAGGAAAGATGGGGCGAGGTACACCCATTTGTCCACAACTGCGTGAGCATATAGTCAAACAGTTTGAGAACAATGTTTCTCAAAGCGCAATTGCAAGAAATTTCGAGATTTCAACTTTTACGGTCCATAATATCATCAAAAGGTTCAGAGAACCTGGAGAAATCCCTCCGCGTAAGCGGCATGGCCGGAAACCAACATTGAATGACCGTGACCTTCAGTCCCTCAGACGGCACGGTATCAAAAACCGACATCAATCTCTTAAGGAAATCCCCACATGGGCACAGGAACACTTCAGAAAACCACTGTCATTAAATACAGTTTGTCGCTACATCTGTAAGTGCAAGTTAAAGCTCTACTATGCAAAGCGAAAGTCATTTATCAACAACATCCAGAAACGTCGCCGGCTTCTCCGGGCCCGAGATCATCTGAGATGGACTGATGCAAAGTGGAAAAGTGTTCTGTGGTCTGACGAGTCCACATTTCAAATTTCTTTTGAAAATATTCGATATTGTGTCATCCGGACCAAAGGGGAAGCGAACCATCTAAGTTAATTATTATTTGCAAAAAAAAAAAATAAAGTTTATGGGTTTAAACATCAAATATCTTGTCTTTGTAGTGCATTCAATTGAATATGGGTTGAAAATTATTTGCAAATCATTGTATTCCGTTTATAGTTACATCTAACACAATTTCCCAACTCATATGGAAATGGGGTTTGTACTTATAAAATGTCAATGTGTAAAAAGCTCGTCTTTAACCCTTCCTGTTTATTTATGCAGAACACGTTTTGCAAACTACGAGTGAAATGTTTTTTATAGGCGGCAGCGCCCCCCGCGACCCCGAAAGGGAATAAGCGGTAGAAAATGGATGGATGGATGTATGCTAAAGAAAGTCCACAGCGGTGGCTCCTGTGCCATGATGCTCTTCTCTGTACTTAACATACCACACAAGCAGTGTTATAAAATCACATATATGCGACAACAGCATAGGCTCATTTTATGAGTAGATTTTTAATTATCAGAATTATCGATGTGACGTAATAGTTGCCACTATCGGTTGATAATTGTCGGCCACCAATAATTTTGTGCAACCCTCGTTAAAATATGTGACATTTGTGTTGTGTAAAAATAAAAATGACATGGATGTGGGTTGCATGAATGTTATGTGGCCTGTATTAAACATCAGGTGTTTAAAGGGCAAATGACTGAGTTGCAGTGACATGTACTGTTTACCATTTACCCAAGAGCAGTGGTCTTTCTTTTTTTTTTTTTATCATGCTCCCCTGCCTTTAGAGTCTGACATTTTTTCACACCAATAGAATGAAATTAATAAATTTAAATGATGTTAGGAAACTGATTTATCCATACAAACCACTGTATGAAATGTTGGCATTTGCATTCTGCATACAATCAGCTGAGTATCAAAATACAGTTAGTGTAAACCCAAGGACTATGTTGATTCGACATATTTCCTCTTTTTTTATTCCGGTAATAGTCACTTGTTTTGAACAGTACAGTAGTTTAAATAGGTATATTAGTTTGATTATTGCTGCCACCTGGCTGGAAGCTCATGTGTTGTTCAAGCATCAATAAAAACATCAGTACTGTAAGTCCTGCTGCTTCTAAAAAAAAAAACCTATGCAGGCTCACACAGTTATTTTGTTCATATTCATTTGGTGGGTTTTGCAGACCGTGTTAATTTGATATTGTGATTTTATTTGTTTTGTACAAACCCCGTTTCCATATGAGTTGGGAAATTGTGTTAGATGTAAATGTAAACAGAATACAATGATTTGCAAATCCTTTCCAAACCATAATCAATTGAATGCACTACAAAAACAAGATATTTGATGTTCAAACTCATAAACTTTTTTTTTTTTTTTCAAATAATAATTAACTTAGAATTTCATAGCTGCAACACGTGCCAAAGTAGTTGGGAAAGGGCTTGCTCACCAATGTTTTACATCACCTTTTCTTTTAACAACAGTCAATAAACGTTTGGGAACTGAGGAAACTAATTGTTGAAGCTTTGGATGTGAATTATTTCCAATTTTGTTTTATGTAGAGCTTCAGTCGTTCTCCGCTGTCGTATTTTACGCTTCATAGGCGGGCCAGGAAATTACCCGCACTCTTTTTTTATGAAGCCACGCTGATGTAACACGTGCTGGATGTGGCTTGGCATTGTCTTGCTGAAATAAGCAGGGGCGTCCATGAAAAAGACGACGCTTAGATGGCAGCATATGTTGTTCCAAAACCTGTATGTACCTTTCAGCATTAATGGTGCCTTCACAGATGTGTAAGTTACCCATGCCTTGGACACTAATGCACCGCCATACCTTCACAGATGCTGGTTTTTGAACTTTGCGTCGATAATAGTCTGGATGGTTCGCTTCCCCTTTGGTCTGGATGACACAATGTCAAATATTTCCAAAAACAATTTGAAATGTGGACTCGTCAGACCACAGAACACTTTTCCACTTTGCATCAGTCCATCTCAGATGATCTCGGGCCCAGAGAAGCTGGCGGCGTTTCTGGATGTTGTTAATAAATGACTTTCGCTTTGCATAGTAGAGCTTTAACTTGCACTTACATATGTAGCGACGAACTGTATTTAGTGACAGTGGTTTTCTGAAGTGTTCCTGAGCCCATGTGGTGATATCCTATAGAGATTGATGTTGGTTTTTGATACCGTGCCGTCTGAGGGATCGAAGGTCACGGTCATTCAATGTTGGTTTCCGGCCATGCCGCTTATGTGGAGTGATTTCCCCAGATTCCCTGAACCTTTTGATGATATTATGGACCGTAGATGTTGAAATCCCTAAATTTCTTGCAATTGCACTTTGAGAAACGTTGTTCTTAAACTGTTTGACTATTTGCTCACGCAGTTGTGGACAAAGGGGTGTACCTCGCCCCATCCTTTCTTGGGCATTTTTTGGGAAGCTGTTTTTATATCCAATCATGGCACCCACCTTTTCCCAATTATTAGCCTGCACACCTGTGGAATGTTCCGAATAAGTGTTTGATGAGCATTCCTCAAATCTATCAGTATTTATTTCCACCTTTCCCAACTTCTTTGTCACGTGTTGCTGGCATCAAATTCTAAAGTTAATGTTTATTTGCAAAAAAAAAAAAAATGTTTATTAGTTTGAACATCAAATATCTTGTCTTTGTAGTGCATTCAATTGAATATGGGTTGAAAAGGATTTGCAAATCATTGTATTCCCTTTATATTTACATCCAACACAATTTCCACAATATGGAAACAGGGTTTGTACATCAGTATATGGCACTAGCATTAGATTACCCGCAGCCAGTCTACGCAGTCAGATAATCGGCTCTCCAACAGAACAACAACCCGCACGCAGTTTCTGGGAATTTATCAGGTCATCTCACAGCTTAATCCTGCTCTCGCCTACCAAGCTGCATACGCCCACCTGGCCTCCACTGCTTCATTACAACACATGCAGCTCCGGTCATCTGTTTGATGGTCAGACAACACTACGTTTTTCCCTAAGTAATCAGTGACTTGTTTATGTTGCCTAATTGGCTGATACTTTCCACTACTGTCTCATTTGAAGATCTTTAGCTGAAATGGGCATTAGATAATCCTGCCCACCAGAAGACCTTTATTTTCCAGGGCAGTGCGGTGGTGGAGGGGTTAGTGCATGTGCCCCACAATACGAAGGTCCGGAGTAGTCTTGGGTTCGATCCTGCGTTTGGGATCTTTCTGTGTGGAGTTTGCATGTTCTCCCCATGACTGCGTGGGTTCCCTCCGGGTACTCCAGCTTCCTCCCACTTCCAAAGACATGCACCTGGGGATAGGTTGATTGGCAACACTAAATTGGCCCTAGTGTGTGAATGTGAGTGTGAATGTTGAAAATATGAGGTGGCAACTTGTCCAGGGTGTACCCCGCCTTCTGACGGAATGTAGCTGAGATAAGCTCCAGCATCCTCCGCAACCCCGAAAGGGACAAGCGGTGGAAAATGGATGGATGGATGTAAATAGGAAGCCATTTTTCTCTCGCATACACGGAATAGATAGATTGTTGAAGTGCTGGCTGTCCAGAGTCGGGATCCAGGGTGGAGCGCTGGCCTGTGCATCGGTTGGGGACATCTCTGCGCTGCTGACCCGTCTCCGCTCGAGATGGTCTCCGGCTGGCCACAGTTTGGACTGGACTTTCACTATTACGTTAGATCCACTATGGACTGGACTTTCACAATATTATGTTAGACCAGTGGTTCTCAAGTATTTTCAGTGATGTACCCCCTGTGAACATTTTTTTAAATTAAGAACCCCCTAATCAGAGGAAAGCATTTTCGGTTGAAAAAAAGAAATAAAGAAGTAAAATACAGCACTATGTTATCAGTTTCTGATTTATTAAATTGTATAACAGTGAAAAATATTGCTCATTTGTAGTGGTCTTTCTTGAACTACTTGGAAAAAAAGATATAAAGATAACTAAAAACTTGTTGATAAATAAACAAGTGATTTAATTATAAATGAAGATTTCTACACAGAGAAGTAATCATCAACTTAAAGTGCCCTCTTTGGGGATTGTAATAAAGATCCATCCGGATTCATGAACTTAATTCTAAACATTTCTTCACAAAAAAAGACATTTTTAACATCAATATTTATGGAACATGTGCACGAAAAATGTAACTGTCAACGCTGAATATTGCATTTCTTTTCACAGTTTATGAACTTACATTCATATTTTGTTGAAATATTATTCAATAAATATACTTATAAAGGATTTTTGAATTGTTGGTATTTTTAGAATATTTTTAAATAATCTCACATTCCCCTTGGCATACCTTCAAGTACCCCCAGGGGTACACGTACCCCCATTTGAGAACCACAGTGTTAGACCCACTCGACGTCCATTGCACCAGTCTCCCCTAGAGGGGGGTTACCCACATTTTCGGTCCTCTCCAAGGTTTCTCACAGTCATTCTCATTGATGTCCCACTGAGTTGTGAGTTTTTCCTTGCCCTTATGTGGCCGCTGATCCGCGGATGTCCTTGTGGCTTGTGCAGCCCTTTGAGACACTTGTGATTTCGGGCTCTATGAACAAACATTGATTGATGTTCACGCA
This sequence comes from Nerophis ophidion, assembly GCF_033978795.1. Lineage (NCBI taxonomy): Eukaryota > Metazoa > Chordata > Actinopteri > Syngnathiformes > Syngnathidae > Nerophis > Nerophis ophidion. Next base: position 39,134,092 of record NC_084616.1, on the reverse strand, counting down.
ACAGTGGTGACACTCATTAGTTCCTTTTTTAATTTTCAATGTTTTAAACCACATCAATATCCTTTGAGCATTATTTAATTGTCAAAAAAAAGTGCAAAAATATGTTTTGTAAATTACTATCATTCTAAAAACTCGACAGTGAAATATGTGAGTGTTTAAGTGGTAAGTTCCCCTGGTCAACTCTATTAACGTCACACTTTTCCTCTTTATTATCCCTGACACCATGATGAAATGATTTACACACGCTAAAAGGACAAGATAAAACACACAAATCTATTGTTGGAGTAAATCTAACACTTAGTAGTTGTAGCTCTCCTGCTCTGATCCCATCTGATTTCAAAGGTGACATTTGCTCCTTTAGGATTAGAAGTTGTGATCCCTGGAAAGTGTTGTTGTCTTTCTTAGAATGCTGCGAGATTATGTCAATGTGGTGTCGAACAAACAAACGCCGGTCAAATCAGCTCAATGGCAGTGCTTGTGTTGTAATAGCGGTTTACAAGACTTGTGGTGGTGGTGGTGAAGCTTTTCTGATATTCTTATTCATGATATTGTGATATTTAACCTTATGATATTATTATTGAAGTGCTCTCCCTGCATATCTTTTTTTCTTTCTATTAACTTGTTTCATTATTTTCTCCTTGGTAAGTCGTTTTTATTGAGCACCACATCACCATTATGGCTGACCTAAGAAGGCCACTTGTAACAATGAATGTGTATGAAAATAAACATATAATAGCCTTGTTGCACAATTTGGATAGGCAACTATTTTGGATTATTGTTTTTCTCAGATTGATGAATAACTTGCTTTGAAATTATAAGTCTTGGTGACAAACAGATACATATTTATTTTTGATAATCAAAAAAAAATGCACGTTGCATGTTTAGACGATATTAAAGTGCAGCACATATGCATTAGAATGCAGTGCATTTCTTTGTCAAAACTTAAAAAATATATATTTTTAAACAGAAAGTGCTTTATTATTTCCTCCCATTGGCAGGCCAGCGAATGTGTCAATCATCCATCCATCCATTTTCTACCGCTTATTCCCTTTCGGGGTCGCGGGGGGCGCTGGCGCCTATCTCAGCTACAATCGGGCGGAAGGCGGGGTACACCCTGGACAATCAATCAATGTTTATTTATATAGCCCTAAATCACAAGTGTCTCAAAGGGCTGCACAAAGCTACAACGACATCCTCGGTTCAGAGACCACAAAAGGGCAAGGAAAAACTTACAACCCAGTGGGACGTCAACATGAATGACTATGAGAAACCTTGGAGAAGACCCCAGATGTAAGTGACTCCTCCCCTCTAGGGGAGACCGGATGCAAAGGACGTCGAGTGGGTCCAACATAAATTTGTGAAAGTCCAGTCCATAGTGGATTTAACACATAGTAATAGTGAGAGTCCAGTCCATGGTGGGGCCAGCAGGAGATCATCCCGAGCGGAGACGGGTCAGCAGCACAGATATGTCCCCAATTGATGCACAGGCGAGCGGGACCGAAATCTGGACAGGCAGCACTTCATCAATGGCCACCAGACCTGCCCCCCCCCCCCCCCCCCCCCACAAGGGAGAGGGGGGCAGAGGAGAAAAGAAAAACGGCAGATCAACTGGGCTAAAAAGGGGGTCTATTTAAAGGCTAGAGTATACAAATTAGTTTTAAGATGGGACTTAAATGCTTTTACTGAGGTAGCATCTCTAACTCTTACCGGGAGGGCATTCCAGAGTACTGGAGCCCGAAGAGAAAACGCTCTGTAGCCCGCCGACTTTTTTTGGGCTCTGGGAATCACTAATAAGCCAGAGATTTTTTTTAACGCAGATTTCTTGCCGGGACATTTGGTACAATACAATCAGCAAGACTAGGATCGAGCTAAACCGTGTCCACAATAAAGTTTGTGGCAGGCCACTTTAAAGGATGTGGCGCGCCGCATGTGGCCTTTGGGGTTTGAGTTTGGCACCTTTGATTGATTGAAACTTTTATTAGTAGATTGCACAGTTCAGTACATATTCCGTACAATTGACCACTAAATGGTAACACCCGAATAAGTTTTTCAACTAGTTTAAGTCGGGGTCCACGTTAATCAATTTCTGTGTTTTGTCTGTTGAGGGGGGAGGGGCTCCACGGCGGCAGAGGGGTTAGTGCGTCTGCCTCACAATACGAAGGTCCTGCAGTCTTGGGTTCAAATCCAGGCTCGGGATCTTTCTGTCTGGAGTTTGCATGTCCTCCCCGTAATGCGTGGGTTCCCTCCGGGTACTCTGGCTTCCTCCCACTTCCAAAGACATGCACCTGGGGATAGGTTGATTGGCAACACTAAATTGGCCCTAGTGTGTGAGTGTGAGTGTGAATGTTGTCTGTCTATCTGTGTTGACCCTGCGATGAGGTGGCGACTTGTCCAGGGTGTACCCCGCCTTCCGCCCGATTGTAGCTGAGATAGGCGCCAGCGCCCATGCGACCCCAAAAGGGAACAAGCGGTAGGAAATGGATGGATGGATCTGTTGAGGGGAGTGGGCTCTCCTCATGCAAGTGGCTGAACATTGGGCCAAAGTCACAGAAGAAGAAAAAATAAGTCCCAACGCTAATTAATATGAGTCGCAATGCATCAGTTAAATCAAGAGTGTGAAATTCACTTCGGCTTTTATAGTGTGGATGGGACAAAGTTGGATGAGGACCTTGCAGTTTGTATGTTGTGTGTTTTTGTTTTTAACATTGGACATTTACGAGCAATAGATCAATAATTAAAGTTTTGCCATATCGAGATATCATTATCTTGATCGTATCGTATCAGGAGGTAGATTTCCAGCCCTATGGTATACAGTAGATTCTTTAAAAAGCAATATCATATCCTGTATTAAGGCTCAATAGACATGCCGCCACGGTCTTTTCCACTGTACAGTTCCAGCTCGGCTTCTTCAAAGTAGCGCTACCGGAAGCCATAAGAAATCATGATGCTTTTAGGCCTTAGTTGGAATGAGATACACTATGAAAACAACAGCAGTAAGGGAGAATGAAAATGTTTTGATTGATTAAGACTTTTATTAGTAGATGTGCACAGTACAGTACATATTCCGTACAATTGACCACTAAATGGTAACACCCGAATACGTTTTTCAACTTGTTTAGATCGGGGTCCATGGTACAAATATATACTATTAGCAAAATACTGTCATCACACAAGTTAATCTTCAGAGTACATACATTGAATTATTTTCATTATTTACTATCCAGGTGGTGGGGTTTGGGGTGGGGGTGTTAGGTTTGGTTAATATCACCACTTCAGTCATCAACAATGATATCATCTGAGAAATGGACATTGAAAGAGTGTAGGTCTGACTTGGTAGGATATGTACAGCGAGCAGTGAACATAGTGATCTCGGAAAGCATAAAAACAAGTATATACATTTGAATAGTTCCATTTGATTAATTACAATCCTGGGAGGTGGGATGTGATGGGGGGGAGGGGATAAGGCTAGGGTTGTAGTTGCCTTGAGGTGTTCTTTTAGTGCGATTTTGAAGGAGGGTAGAGATGCACTTTCTTTTACACCTGATGGGGCATAGTAGGAGAATGAGTTAAGACGTTTGTTGGATTGGAATCTGGGTTTAACGTGTTTGGTGGAGCTCCCCTGGTGTGGTGGTTATGACGGTCATTTACGTTACGGAAGTAGTTTGACTTGTACTTCGGTATCAGGGAGTCGTAGAGAATTTTATAGACTAGGCTCAGTGCAAGTTGTTTTACTCTGTCCTCCACCCTGAGCCAGCCCACTTTGGAGAAGTGGGTAGGAGTGAGTTGTGATCTGGGGTGGAGGTCTAGAAGTAACCTACTTACTAAGTTACTTACTTTTTGGCATGTGCTTGGTCGTAAAAAGAAGATATATTTAATGAGGAGAGCAGTGCAGCAATAAACTTGATCGATCAAGCAAATTGGAGATTGTGGAGTCGTTTTTGTCAAAATCTGCAATACAATGTTGCGGCAAAGACAAATCTTCTTGACCGCCAGTTAACGTAGCTAATATGACCTTCAGTGTTGCAAACTCCTCAGTAAGGAAAGAAGCTATTGGCTGTCCTAAAAATCACTTGATGGGTGTTCACTTCATTTGCATAAATGATTACACGGTTACAGTATCAAAATTAATCAAAAGACTGAAGTGTTGTGACACAGTCATGCACGGACTGACAGGCTAATTAACATAAGCGATGAGGTTAGGACCTTGCAGGGATTTATTTTAACGTGACTTACAGTGAAGAAACATTTACATCTCGCTCTGTAAACCAAGACGGAAACAGCGGGAGCGTTGCACTTTTCATTTCCAGTCTGGACGTGGAGGGGTGTGGGTCTCCTCTCTGCTCTGACTGCAGCCGGGACTGCTGTGTGAGGCTTTTGTCAATCTGACTGCCTGTGAGGAGAGTTTCGAGGCGGCACCCACTGTCAACTGAGGGCATTCATTGCAGAGTAACAAGTGCTTTCATGTCTTAAAAACATCCCAAAAAGTTGCTAGATTTGTCGCTTTTGGGACTAAAATGAGGACATGCTTACCACAAAAGTACCTTGTAGTACAGACCTGGGCAAATTAAAGCCCGGGGGCCACATGTGGCTCATTGAGCTTTTTAATCTGGCCCGCCGGACATTCCCAAATAATTTTTGGAGATCTTTAAGATAGAAATTTTCGCCGCCATTATGATATGCAGTGATGTTTTCTAATGACCCTAAGTATTGAACTTTACAAAGTATTTCAATGGTTGGAATCTGCGCTTTGGGGTGATATACCAGTTACTATGGTAATCTATTTAGTTACTCCATCCATCCATCCATTTTCTACCGCTTATTCCCTTTTAGGGGTCGCGGGGGGTGCTGGCGCCTATCTCAGCTACAATCGGGCGGAAGGCGGGGTACACCCTGGACAAGTCGCCACCTCATCGCAGGGCCAACACAGATAGACAGACAACATTCACACTCACATTCACACACTAGGGACCATTTAGTGTTGCCAATCAACCTATCCCCAGGTGCATGTTTTTGGAAGTGGGAGGAAGCCGGAGTACCCGGAGGGAACCCACGCATTCACGGGGAGAACATGCAAACTCCACACAGAAAGATCCCGAGCCTGGATTTGAACCCAGGACTGCAGGAACTTCGGATTGTGAGGAAGACGCACTAAGCCCTCTGCCACCGTGAAGAGTTACTATGGTAATCTATGTCACAGCAGCACAGACCTGGCACCAAGCAGTGTGGGCGCGAAGCGTTCCCATGGACCCAGACGGATATTTTCACAACAAAGTTCTAAAGCTAACTGATATATCAGGTATATCAGATTGTAGGTGGGATTATTTTGTACCCTTCCCGTTCATATTTCACTGTTTGTTGCATTTTTGTTGCGTTTCACTTGATTGTAAAATATTTCGATTGAAAGGGGGTGTGACATTCATATTTTGTCAATATTCAGTGTTTTATCCTTCATAGAAAAATTTTAAATTCCATTACGTTTTTAAGGTTGGTCTGTCATAACGCTTTTAGCATTCAATCAGACATTATTGTAAGGTTTTGTGTTAGTGTTCCTAAAAACAGATATACCGGCCCCCAGACACATTTTCTCTGTAAATGTGGCCCCCGAGTCAAAATAATTGCCCAGGCCTATTGTAGTACCTGCTTTTGCCAATAATTTGTGAAGTCCTGTCAAGTGTGGTACTGTAACGACTGACACGGGTCATTACAGAGTCCGAACCGGAATGAACAAAGACATTTGACGCTGTGACACCTGCCCTGAACTTCCGTCAACTTAAGTGCGTAAGATGTAGTCAAAGCGTTGCCCCAAGCTGGCCTGCATTCTTAAATCTCTGCTTTCAAGGATTAGCCTCCCAGCATCTGTTTTCAGGTGCACACACTATTCCCGGTACATGACTCTTTTTAAGCTCAGTCGTACTCTTACAAAGAAGTGGACTGCCGTCTTCGGCTGTGGATTCCAATTGTATAGCTTGACAAGCAATGAAATTTGCACACTTAAGCTTGAATGCAACAGCTTCTGACTGATACAGCAGCAAAGCTCATCTGAGCGTTCACTGGACTCTACTTTGGACCCCACCAGATTTCAAATGACTCACTCCAAAGATGTCTTCTGGATGAAATGAGAGTCAGCGTTTGAGCGTGTCAAGAAATTATGGGAATAGGCAGTTCCTTTGCGCCAAGAGCTGATCAAATCTTTACCATAAGGTACAGTATGTTTGCTTTCCAGGCTCTGCATGTGTATTAGCAGTCGAGGGTGTGGATGTCATTGCGTGTAGCAACATGCTTTCTGGCTCAAGCCCTGATAACCTCATAGAAAAATATATTCTTTTTTTCTTACCCAACAGTACCAAGTACTGCTTGAGGACTGATTCAAAGAATAGAACCACAACACATATTTACTTTAATGATTATAAGGGACCTGATGTTGACAGTAAATATTTTGTCAAATCTAATTCATGTCTATATGCCGTTAGCTAAGGATGACATTAAAACACTGTGCAGTGTGCTAGTAATACGAGCAACTTACTGTATATGATCTATTTTTTTACTGGATTTGCACTGTGTATAAACTAGAGATGTGCCAATCGTTCGGCCACTGATCAGTATGGGCTGATTTTCCTGAAACAGTATGTGATCGCCATTACTGATTTATAATGCCTTTTTCATTGGCGATCACAAACACTGACCCACTCTGGCTAATATTGTATTTATTTTTAGTCCTGCAGCTGGATGTGGACCCCGACTTAAACAAGTTGAAAAACTTATTTGGGTGTTACCATTTAGTGGTCAATTTTACTAGACTGACCATACGTCCTCTTTTCCCCGGACATGTCCTCTTTTGCGGGACTGTCCGGGGTGTCCGGGCGGGGTTTCTTAAATACCACAAATGTCCGGCGTTTTGTGTCAAGGGTTAAGAGGGGTCAAAAACATAATAACCTGTGTAGGTCTGCGCACGCAACAACGTTCGTGAGGGAGGGGCAGAGACAGAGAGAGCGAGATAATGAATTGATTGTCAATCAAGGCTTACTTGATCAACAGCCATACAGGTCACACTGAGAGTGTCCAAATAGACAACTTTAAGACTGTTACAAATATGCGCCACACTGTGAACCCACACGAAACAAGAATGTCAAACACATTTCGGAAGAACGTCCGTACCGTAACACAACATAAACACAACAGAACAAATACCCAGAACCCCTTGCAACATTGAGTCTTCTGGGATGCTACAATATACACCCCCGTCACATCAACTATTCCACTTTGAGAAATATTTTTGGTGGAAAATATTTGCATATTTTGTGTCTTTGCCATAAAAAAACAGAGTTTTGTTTGACAAAAAAGGGCGGAAAACAAACGAACAAAAAAACAACATAAAAAAAAACTAAAACATTTTGAAATGAGGAATAGATCTGAAGTTGATGTCGACTCCAGAAATTTAAGCATTAAATATAAAATGTATGTATGCCCTGGCACACCATTATCATCATTTCATGACCCAAGCAAAACACTTTTTACACTCTTATACTGAAATAAATACACCTACAACTTATTAAATAAAAACATTTAAAAAAACTACCAGCAGCGGTAAAGTTTAGGTCCATGAAGGAAAGAAGAAAGTGAATGAATGTTTATAACTGAATACATTTACATTTGCATAAAAATGTGTCTTCTTTTTCTATTATTTCTTTCAATGAATTAAGTAACATTTATGACAACCTTTTTTCAAAACACAATATAGAATGTGAAATATAACAGGACAATGCACACATTTATCATTTGTTTTCAATACGCTAACAAATAAGTGGGACCCCATTTTTATGACTTGATGGGGTTCATGGGATCCCATTTTGAAAATTCCAGGCGCCAACACTCCTGTCAACAGAGGAGAAAAAATGCTTTATTTAAATAAATGTATTATTTATAAAGCAAGTTCAAGTATCATTGGCAAATTTTCACCTAGTCCCGCCTTGGCACGCATATATGTGTCCTCTTTTGGGGATTTCAGAAAAAGTCTATTTGTACGGAATATGTACTGTACTGTGCCATCTACTGTGTGGAACACACACATCTACTAATACAATTTTCAAAGCTGAGAAGCTGGCAGCTAAATGTGTAAAGCCTCTCCCCTAAATTAATAACAATCACCTCTATTATGGCAAAGAAACTGGATTTGTTAATATTTTATTCAGCATTATCAAGTATCAATATCATCTATTAGGAGGAGGCTACACATGTTACACACTGAAAGCTAGCAGACGCAATATGCTAATAGCTAAGCTCCAATCAACAGAAGAAATTAGCGTAGATGAAAATGCATTGCAGCAGAAAGTAGGCAGTTATTAACAGAAACATGTAGATCGATATGAATCTCGAGAGAGAGAACATAATATAACAACTGTTGGTGTATTAGCATTGTTGCAATCACTATACGTCACATAAGAGGGCAGATCGATACCTAAATTGATGGTGTTTACACAAAGGGTAATATCAGTATACGATCGACATTTTTATTTTCTCACAATCATGTATTTATTTTTTTGTTAATTTAACAAAAGTGAGTAATTTCTTTAAGGACTTTGAGGGCAACAACTATTTCAATGAGTAGTACATAAGGTAGTAGCTTTTGGTTTTGTTTTATTATTGTTTACTGTTGGCTTTGTTTTGCTTAAACCAATGTAAAAGGAACTCGTTTAAATATTCTCTTAATATTATAAAACCGTCAATAATATTTACAATAGATACATTGAAAAATGTACAGTTTAAACATATATCGGTATTGGTATCGGCTGATCTCACTTGTGAATGTTAGGAATCGGTAGCATAGATCAAAACATCCTTTGTATAAATGTTTGGTACATCATTTTCTGCTCTGTGTACAGTATATTACTGGAGTAAAATGTTATTAGACTTTGACAAACTTTAATGATATTCCGGAATTACGTTACACTCACATCGTGTTGTGTTGCTGCACTTGTGTTGTACAATTATTATAATTATTGTTATTAAAAATAATTTGCTTAGCTGTCTTTCCATGCTTCCATCACAGAGTAAGCTTGGCACCGAGGCAGAACCTTCCGCGCATCATCCTCAAAGGAATCTTCCAGGGGGTTAAGGTGGTCCGTGGACCTGACTGGGACTGGGGGAACCAAGACGGTGAGTGGTGTGTGTGTGATCGGAGGCTGTTTTTACGCCACCTTACCTTGGGGATTGTTGACTCTGCTGCCTCCCCCCATTGTCTTGCCTGGGGAATCACTGCCTCTTCAAAGCCTTTTTTATCCATCTCTTTAACTCATGAAATCTAGTGTTATTATGTTTGCGTGTGTCTAATTTGTCAGTGAATCTTCTGTGTCCGTTGCACAGATGTCTTTCTTTCCATGGACGTACACCATATTTGTTTTGGGTAAAACCCCAAAAAAGCGCCCTTTCAGACCTTCTGTTGTTATATTTAAATAAAAGCCATTCAATGCCTCCCTCTGGGAAATACGGAATGGATGAAGTTATGTTTCCTGTTGCTGCACTCTCTGGGAACAGCAGCCCTCCTCCCATTTCTGGATGAATGGGTGAACATTTCCTTTTGGTGTCTTAAAGAACAATACCCTGGGGTTCTGTTCAGTCAGTAATCTGGTTAAAATGCTGTATGTGCATTAAGGATGTTGTGATCATGCTCAATAACCTTCGGCCCACCTAGTAGCTGTTTAGGTCACTGATTTTAAAATGGCATGTTTGGGCACAGGGGCAGCCTGATGAGGGTTCTTTTTCTAGAACCTAACATGTGGATGTGGTACAATTCTGTGGTCGTTGACTGTTTGTCACGTCTTTCCTCACACACTTGTGTCTGGTATGTCATTACCTCACAGCTTATACTCACCCTGCCTTCTATTTTCACCAGCATGTTTATGTCCACTTTGATCTATTACTGACTTTTCCCCTTCCTATCCAAATGCCTCATGTAACTGCATGACTTCTCTCCTAGAAAGACGGCTGATCCTCTTAATTTGTTTATCAACACTCTGATTATCTCTTGCATATGTGTGTGTGTGTGTGTGTCTGTGTGTGTAGGCGGGGAGGGTAAGGTTGGGAAAGTAGTGGATATTCGTGGCTGGGATACAGAATCTGGTCGCAGCGTGGCTAGTGTGACCTGGACTAATGGCACCACCAATGTCTACCGAATGGGTCATAAGGGAAAAGTTGACCTCAAGTACGTGTCGGACGGCCAAGGAGGCTTCTACTACAAAGACCACTTACCAAAGCTCGGTAAGACCATTCCTGTGTTAATATTTGAATCTTTTATATAACTGCTATAGTTGGACAATAAGGACAAAACAGACTGGTGTTTTCGCCGCCTGTCCATTCAGGAGAGCATGCAGAGCTGCAGCGCCAGGAGAGTGCTGATGGACCCTCCTTCCAGCAGGGTGATAAAGTCAAATGTCTCTTGGAGGTGGACATTCTGCGGCAGATGCAGGACGGCCACGGGGGATGGAATCCCAAAATGGCAGAGGTATTTCAACATTGCCCACTGTGATCTGTCTGACGTAGCTATAAACAATAGATAGGACATTAGAAGGATGGGCTCCATGAATCGACTTTATAATAATACTTCAACTTATCTCAAATCAATGTCTCCCATTGAATTTAATTGAAATCAATTTAATCGGTGCTTGTACCCCCCCAAAACAATAGAATTTAAACATGTCTTTAAATAACAACAACTTTTAAAAAATAAATATTATATGAAAACAAGTGTTGCAGTTGTAACAACTAAAGTAGTTTTATACTGAATTATATTTCATATATTTATTATATTTATATATATTTTATACTGAAGTACCATGAATTGATTAACGTGGACCCCGATTTAAACAAGTTGAAAACTTATTCGGGTGTTACCACTTGATGGTCAATTGTACGGAATATGTACTGTACTGTACAATTAACTGATAAAAGTTTCAATCAATCAATTTATGAAGTAATGTAATAATATTACAGCATTAACCTGGGATAGTGAAGTGAAGTGAAGTGAATTATATTTATATAGCGCTTTTTCTCAAGTGACTCAAAGCGCTTTACATAGTGAAACCCAATATCTAAGTTACATTTAAACCAGTGTGGGTGGCACTGGGAGCAGGTGGGTAAAGTGTCTTGCCCAAGGACACAACGGCAGTAACTAGGATGGCACAAGCGGGAATCGAACCTGCAACCCTCAAGTTGCTGACACGGTCACTCTACCAACCGAGCTATGCCGGTTGGTAGAGTGGACATTTACTGTATCTCCTTTTAGCAGCTTCCATGTCAAACACACCATCAGCTGCTTCTCCGTCAAACACACCATCAGTAGCTTCTCCATATTTTCTTGGATAAATGTCCACTGTCAACATATTGTTTTAACATCCTTGCTGGCGCTAGCGACTCATTCCGCTTCAGTGTGGTGCAGACTAGTAGTGATACGCTCCAACTGCTTTGCCCAGTCGGTGACACACGCTGTCACTTTCTAATTATATATATTTTTAACTCATTGACTAGTATCCAGTTCTTCTTCTAAGATCTGGCCTTTGCAACCACTTTCCTTCTTTTCCATTAAAGTTTTGTCGACCTCAAGCTATAAGTTAAAGGGGCTATATGTATTAATGTGGCCAGAAATGGTACTGCAATCACGGTCAAAATTCTGTAGTCCCCTACCACTCTCCATGACTGAGGTTGCCAGATACGCAGCCTAATCTGAATCCTACTCTAAGGAACTTCAAATGGCAATCGATGAGTCCTATGCTGTAGGTTTCTCTTGTTTATGCTTCTTGCAAAATGGTTTACTAAGTAATTATGCCACATTTTACTGATGTCGTTTAGCAAAAAGAATGTGTAAAGTTACGCAGCAATATTTTAGTCGGGAGTCGGGACAGATTGTTGGCATTACCCTGCTAAAATGTCTAGTTTGACCGCACGGACCGCCATCAAAACTAATTCTATTAGCCAACCCACGCCTACCCATTTTATTTATTTGTCGAAAATATATCTTGCCCTGTCAGTAGGATAACACATTGAAATACAGGTAATAGGCATATATTTCCCCCGTTAGCCTGTATGTCAATGTGTCATTGACCGGGCTAACATGCTAATAAGCATTACACTAGGAGCTAAGCATTGTTAACATGTTTCCTCATATACTGGGTTAACCCATGCGCAGTGTTTATGGGGGGGAAGTGGAACTGCCCACAGAAAATCATCTACATGACATGCGAGTACACCCGTCACTGTGTTTTCATCATCCAGCCAATAAAATACTGCTGGGTCTACCCAATGTTAAATTTAGGTGAATAAACACGACATCTATTAAAAACTTTTAATCAACTCCTGCACAGAGGAAAAACTGGAAACACTTGCTCCCAACTTCCGGCCCATAAACACTGCGCATGCGTTAACCCAGTATATGGAGAAACCTGTTAACAATATCCCTATCTTTTATGAATTAAAAAAATAAATAGCACATGTTTCTTGAGAACAAGCACCATTACACGAAGCATTCGTTGCACGAACATACTAGCTTTGTTAGACAAGATCATAGACTGTATTGAACAATATAATTTACATACGAAATGTCCATTTCCATTTATTACAAGTAATTAGAAAACGTAGATGCCTGACTTGGGAGGAGATGAGCAAATTTGGCGTCAGATGAAAAAATCTACTTCGCCTCCACTTGTCTCCATCTTTCAAAAGCACCCCCGATACAAATCAGTGTTTTGTTCCTGGTTTTGTCATAAATAACTTCAGATTTGCTCCCCTCACCTCCCAGAGGGTGATCAAGGGTGATGGGTAATATGCAGAGAATAATTTGGCCACACCCAGTGTGTGTGTGACAATAATTGGTACTTACTTAGATTTACTAAGGTCTAACATGTTTAGTAACTTAACCAGTGGCAGGAGCCAGACGAAGTGGGCGGTGCGTCACCAGCAACCTGGATGTGACACACTCACTGACTTTTTTAATTGGTGAAACGGTGGAGGGCAGGGCATAGAAATGAAAACAATGACAAAATTTCAGAGCTGTAAATCTAATTTTAAAATGAACATATCCCAGCTAATCTACTGTTATCAGTTATGGAGGTATTCAAAAAGAACATGATTTATTAATGCCTTTTGACATATCATGGTCATGTAATGATGACTTGATATGAAATTTCTACATATGGCTCCTTTAATGCTAGCGAGTAAGACCTGATGTTTTGGGTGGGTCTCACGGGGTAAACTGGCATTCTCTATGTCAACTAATGGCAAGGATGATTGCAATTTAAATATTTTCCTAGTACGTTAAAACATAACAATTAGCTAAAAAATAGCTCATATCTCAAAACTATTTTAAGTTGCGGCACTTTTAAGTTGATACCACTATATATTACAAAACATTTTGCGGGTATCAACCACTAATATGATACCCATGCTTATACACTACTTTAGTACATTCAGAGCTGCTGATGGACTGGCTTTTACACAATGTCATGCTCATATTTCTCCTCCACAATCAGTAAGATGGAGATCTGTTTTGACAAACATATAGTGCCTTTGTATTTGAATGCAACCTCGTTTAGCATGTAGCTTCTGATTCAGTTCGCTCTTTTCTTCTTCTGTTTGCACGGATAATTGCTATGAATGTCCTTTTTGACTAATAATTGAAATGTCTCTTGTCAGACTATTTTTTTTTCATATTTGATATGTCTCACAAGTCCAACAATAGTGTTTTGGTAATGTGTTGGCCAAAAGCTAGCCTTAATGCTGAAATCCGGACAGTCTAAAAAGTCCTTTTAGTAAGTCCTACTGGGAACACACCCTATTGTGTGACAATAGCTTTATTTCTAATTTACTTTACCGGTAATGCTGCTTTATTTGGCCGTCCCCTCTGTCCTCCTCTTCAACAGAGTATGTGACATCAAGAGGCGCTTTTATGCACTTTTTACAAGTCACTGTAACTTCGCACTTGATCAACAATAGATGCCATATATCATGTACAATAAAACACATTAAGTAGTAGGACAGGAGGACATACATGTTAGCAACACTGGCATAGCTATGTGAGCTAAACTTCTAACATTACAAACATTTTATTTACAACATCATGATAGTTAGCCTATTTGCTCAAGAAATACAAAATGATCAAACTTACCGCACCAACGTCTGCAGCTGATTGACAGATATTTGGCGGAGCGCCTGGTTTTCGGACAGGGTTGTCAAACTTGTTTTAATTGCGGGACACATCACAGTTATGGCTGCCCTCAGAGGATTGCTTCTAACATATAATCGCCTCATGATATAATCACCCAATTGTCCATACATTTGATTATTTCAACAGACTTCTGGTAACTTGCGTTGAAATCATAAGTCAAGGTGACAAACAGATATTTAGGTATCTATTTTTGATAACAAAAACATCTTTGGAATGTATTGTTGCAGGATCAGATAATAATACAATTTAAAAGATATGCAATTGTATGCAAAACATGTTTCCTTGTCCAAATTGAAAAATCAAATACATTTGTCAATCAAGATTAGGTGCTTTATTGTCACGCATTATTCCCAGGCTGTGGAGGGCCTACTAAAATTATGTGGCCTTGAGTTCGACACCTATGCTGAATATGTCTAGATGAGTAGCAATGTGTTTTTTCTGAGGCATTATCTTAGTGCCTCAGAATTCACTAAAACGTACAACTTCTAAAAGGACTATTTGAGGGCCTCTTCTTTCAAAAGGGAGGGAGATGACGGATTTATCTCAGGTTTGGTGCTGATAAAGGGGCTCTTGAGACACATGTTACTGTTGGAAAGAACATCAATAAAGCGTAACTTTTGCATAATCAGAAAAGGAAATCTCAACATATTATACACATGGTCCTCTTTGACTTAGCCTACAAGCATGCTGGTGACTTAGATGGACTTTGGTGTTTGACATAGGGAAAGAAAACAATGCGTACACCCCTGAGGTTCCAGCTACCATTGGGAGCATTAAGGTCAATGCCATGCAGAGTGAGACCTACGGCACAACATCCTCTTTGTGTTTGCAGTACATTTGCCGCGTCGGGACAGTTCATAGAATCACTGACCGGGGGGATGTCAGAGTCCAGTACAGCAACAACATCCGCTGGACTTTTCATCCCGGGGCCCTCACCAAGGTATAGAATTTCCATTTCATCCCTTGAGAGTTTTTTTTTTTTGGTGTTGATCCAAAGAGTTTTCTTCAAAATATACCATATACAGCTACTTTGGTCATTCCCTTTATTTGTCCCAGGTGAATACGTTTGGAGTTGGGGAACTAGTGCGAGTGTTGGAGGACATAGATAGTGTCAAGAGGTTGCAGGCCGGCCACGGAGAATGGACAGACAGTATGGCTCCTGTACGCTCTCCTGTTCATGCTACACCAGCATTCATTATCACTCTAGTCAAATGACATGGAATTACTTGATATTCCCTAAAACAGTGGTTCTCAACCTTTTTTCAGTGATGTACCCCCTATGAACATTTTTTTAATTCAAGTACCCCCTAATCAGAGCAAAGCATTTTTGTTTAAAAAAGAGATAAAGAAGTAAAATACAGCACTATATCATCAGTTTCTGATTTATTAAATTGTATAACAGTGCAAAATATTGCTAATTTGTAGTGGTTTTTCTTGAACTGTTTGGAAAAAAAGTTATAACAAAACCTAAAAATATGTTGAAAAATAAACAATTGATTCGATTATGAATAAAGATTTTTACACATAGAAGTAATCGTCAACTTAAAGTGCCCTCTTTGGGGATTGTAATAGAGATCCATCTGGATTCATGAACTCAATTTTAAACATTTCTTCACAAAAAAATGTATCTTTAACATCAATATTTATGGAACATGTCCACAAAAAATCTAGTTGTCAACACTGAATATTGCATTGTTGCATTTTTTTTCACAGTTTATGAACTTACATTCATATTTTGTTGAAGTATTATTCAATAAATATATTTATAAAGGATATTTGAATTGTTGCTATTTTTAGAATGTTTTTAAAGAATCTCACGTACCCCTTTGCATACCTTTAAGTACCCCCAGGGGTACGTGTACCCCCATTTGAGAACCACTGCCCTAAAAGACTGTGAGAACAGCATCAACATATGAGATGAGTGAGAAGAGAGCTGGAATTATCCGTATTACCTGAGATGTTTCCGCCAGGTGCTTGGCCAGGTCGGCAAGGTGCTGAAAATGTACGCGGACGGCGACCTGCGCGTGACGTTCGGAGGCCACACGTGGACGTTCAACCCAGCATGCCTCTCGGCACAGCCTGGGGACATGGACGCCAACCTCATGACGGCCGAGAACCCCAACGAATCTGGAAGTAAGGCCTCTGCCAGGACCTAGGGGCTAATCGCGAGCGCTCCAGCTTATCTTTTCCCTCTGCTTTGTTCATTCATTGTCCCAATGATTCTATCTCTAGTATGCATGAGCTCATGTATTCAATGAAAGCATGTATTTCTGTCTCCTTTCAGCGTGTGTACTTAGGGTTTATTTATTGAAATGCTTTTTTAATCGCATGTCGTCATCTTGCAGGTTATCATGGCGCTCATCTTTTTGTCCTGATGAAAACTAATTTTGTGCATGTTTTGCTTCAGTTGTGTTGTACCTGTGTGCATGTTTTCACTGCATGGTGGATTGTCAATGACAATGCTAATAACCGCTCTTTCTTTGAGCTGCTGTTTAGGCCTCTGAATGACAACATTTTGCAAGCACACTGTCAAGATTGCACTTTTGAACTCAACAAATCCTTCGTATTTTTCCTCTTCTGTCACTGCTCAGGTACAGTCATCTCTGTGCTAGAGAAACTGCTGTCTCAGCCTACAGAGCAGGACAATCCCAGCCGGCTGGTCATTGAGGCAGCACACGGCAGTGCCAACAAAGTGCGGGAGTTCCTGCAAAAGTATCCTGACAAGGTGAGTGCAGTACTTTTACTGTTCTGCTGCAGTGCAAGTAGGGCTACAGCTATCGATTATTTTTGTAATCAATTAAGCTCTCGATTGGTTTCTTCAATTAATGGAGTAATCGGACAAAACAAGTGGCGGTCCATGCGTTTCTCACCCAGGCCTTTAGTGATGTCCTACTTAGTCCGACGGAAACGCTTTCAGGACACCCTAAAAGCCATCATGCAGTGTACTTAATGTAGTATTGAGCAAGTAACGAAAAGCTGTGCATGACTGGACAGCAGGGCTGGGCTATCTATCGCGGGTTTGTCTCTGTGCGATATAGAAAATGACTATATCGTGACATTCGAACATACGTTCTCACGCAGTTGCTTTTAGCTGCGGGCATTACACTGCATGCGTTTCTTCCTCTTTCTTGTCTCTCCTTCTCACAGACACTTAAAACAATTCCATCTTCTTACATTCGTCACACGTGCAACGTCACACGCCCTCCCCGAGTAGAGAGGTAGCAACATTGTAACATCAGCTGTGATGCTAACAGTGTGTTGCGAGTGGTAATATGAGAGAGAGAAGGTGCGAATCTGGTAACAAATGGAGGAAGAATTAAGTCCCAAGAAAAACAGCACGGGGTCCATCGTCTGGCGGTGGTTTGACTTCATGCGGGAACATGTTGGAACATTTATACGGCAGAAGCGTTGCTCCCAAAAGTATCAGCACTGCTAATTGTAGCATTATTTGAAAAGTCACCCGCTAGAGAATGAAGAGTGCTTCAAACTGTGCATGTCAACATCTCCGTTGGGTGCCACACCCGCAAAATGCCGAAGCAACTATTTCCACATCAACACCGTAGGATATATAATATTTGATATGCAGCTCATTTTTATGTGACACTTATTGACATATCTTGTGTGACATCATGCACAATAGTGCACGTTACTTGTTTTTGACTATTGTAGTGGCGTTCTGAACGAAAAGTTCACGTTAATTCAGTGTTGTTTTGATATGTCATCTTAGTGACATCATGCACAAAAGTGCACTAACAGCTCGTTTTAAAATGTCTCTGACAATCTTGCAATTTCTGTTTTGAAATGACATGAATGTTTGTGCCACTGCTTAATAACTGTTTAATAAATACTGTTTTGGTCAATTGACTTAATTGTGATTTCCCTCTCTGCATAAAAGTTTAAAATGAGCATATATTAATGCAGTATGAAGAAAAATGTTTTAATGTAGACACATAGAATCATCATACTGCTGTGAATATATGTACCAAGTGTTAATTCAAAGCTAATGCAAAATATTGAGATATATATCGTGTATCGCGATTTGGCCTAAAAATATCGAGATATTAAAAAAAGGCCATATCGCCCAGCCCTACTGGACAGTATGTAACAGACTTGTCCATAACATCTCAAAAACAAAAAATATTGTATTGGGGACTAGGCAAGGGTTATCTTGTGACCCAAAATTGGATCTGAGGCTAGGTATTTCAACAGTTCAACAGGTCAGAATCCTATCAGTGATATAGTTACAAAGATTGGAAGGGCTGTTTGTATTTCCAGGAAATGTGCTGATTTTGTGGATCCACCTCTTCTTTGTCGGATGTTAAGAGTTTAGTCTTGTGTCATCTGGACTATTGTTCTACAGGCTGGACGTTTTTGATGCAAGTGGTGAGATCAGTAAACTCCAGATTGTCCAGAATAGGGCAGCAAGGCTGGTTCTGGGTTGTTCACTAAGAACCAATGTTCACCAAATGAAAGCTTCTCTTTCCTGACTAACTGTGCAGAACAGGTTGTCAGCTAATAATCTCATATTGTTCAAATCAGTAACTGGTAGTAAAACTCCTGCTTTTCTCATGGCCCAAATAGTTCACAGTAGCACTATACATAATGATAATACCAGGGCGTCTAGTGAGGGGCATTTTGTACTCCCTCGTCCCAGGAAGAATGCTTTGCAGAAAACTTTTATTTATAGATCTGTATCGCTCCGGAATAACCTGCCTCGAATTCTCACCAGCATTGAAAGTAAACAGTTTTTTAAAAGGAAAGTAATATTTTATCTGAGTCTTTGAATTAGTTTGCTTGTTGATGATTTTGTTTGGTTATGTATTGTGTAGTAGTATTTATATGGTAATTATTATTCTGTGACTGTAAATTGTTTGCTTCTTCTCTTATTGATGCTTTTATTTTTTCTGTATTGTGTAGTTATAATTATATGCTTTTACTTGTAATTGTATTGAGTTTGTGGACCTCAACCCCAGGTAAACTAGTGGGATGTTGTGGCAACCACCTAATTAGGATCCTTAATAAAAATCAAATCAAATCAGTCTCAAGGCCTGTGGTCTGGACCGAGAGACCTAGGAGGCCAATCCCCAATATCGTTCCAACTGGCGCTCTGTTGTCATGGTGTAGCAGACTTCAATGAAAAACGTATCCATGAAGCCGAACAGAAGCGACAGCGCCATAAGACCAGAGACAGTTCCTCCCTCTCAGCCAACCACCCCCTAGCCATACCCTGCCCTCACTGTAGCCGGTCATTCCGTGCAATGATTGGCCTCATCAGCCATCTTGAACATGAAGTCACCTGGTCCTCTTCGAAAACGAAGGACGAACATATACTTAGTCCAAAATCTTCTCTCAAAATACCGTAATTTATGTCACCACATGGACACGGCTGGAAATACTATACAGAAACACACTTGCACTCTCCTGGGCATTGAATCACCTCAACAGTATTTTTTGGCTTATTTAACATTCAATAACCCCGCTTCAGCGATTAAAACATATCTTATGTGGTACTGTCAAAATTAAAAGAATTGTATGAAATGAATGAAATTAGTTGAATGAAATAAGTTTATTTCAGTCATATAATCAACCATCAACCATTTTGTGTGAGCAGTTTAACAGTACAGATTAGACATATTAACAATCATACATATTTACACACAAAAAGAAAACAAATGAAACATGAAAAAATTAAGAAATAAAATATTTGCACTCACAATTTGTAGCACCCATCCGACGCCGTATGAGCCAGTGGTACCGTAGTAGTCGGTTGATTCGTTTGAAAGTGGCGGGCAAACCATTCCGCCGCCGGTGTTGTGCAAAATTGTGATTGTCTCCCAAAAATGTATTTCCCTCGCTCGCTAAACCTGCATTGCTTGGCTTCGTCTGTCCACAGCGGATTACTAGGTGTAATACAAACTTTTTATCTTTGTGGTTGTTGTACGGGGGGGTTTTCAGTGACTTTCTATGGCTCGTATGGTTCCGGTGCCACTTCCTGTTTTCACAACTCATGATTGGATACTCACTTGGGAGTCCCAAGTGAGTATCCAATCACAGCGTTAGGCCAGCTAGAAGGCCTTACTGTCAACAACTTGTGATCTGATTGGAAATCGCAATGATCTATCACCTCAATGTGTTCGTTCACTAACAGTGCAAAGACGCCCGCATTGTTGATTCTGAAGGTTCCGGGCAGATTTAGTACAGCATGGCAACATAAGATAGCTGAATTCTGATTGGACACAAACTCTAAACCAAAAGCCTACTCTAAGCCGGAGTACCCGGAGGGAATCCACGCCATCAGGGGGAGAACTTGCAAACTCCACACAGGATCGAACCCAGGACCTTCGTATTGTGAGGCAGACGCACTAACCCCTCCTCCAACGTGCTCCCCTTCCTTATTCCTTATTATGCACCAATGACAATTATAGTTTGCTAGGTATCATTCATGAACGCCCGGAATTATGAGTATCAATATTACAAAAGTACATTTTTGCACGTTCTTTATATTCTGTATTGCTGCAGTAGATATAACAATGGATTTGGATTGTAATTCTTGTTTTACTGTATCACTTAGTTATCGTTTAGTGTATATTTTCGAAGTATTTGAATTACAAGTCTGTTCAAATTAAATGTCACAAAAGTCCACAAGATTAAAAAGGGTTTTGCATTGTTTTCCCATTGTATATTATAGTATTACTATACTATATTTTGTAAAAAGTAAAAAATAAAATTTCGAAATTAAGGAAAACATTAGTATAACAATTGTTATATTTACCAATTTCTTTTTAACATCTCAATCTGCATACAGCCAAAGGATAAAGGACATTTTAGGTCTCAATTCACTCTGAGAATTCTTGACAGTGTGAAAAACTAAGTCAAAGCGGAACCACCTACACACACCTTGACCCCACAGTCACCCTTATGATTCACACGGAGGGCATGGAGACCGTGACTCACTTATGACCTCAATAACTCCCGATGTGTTAATGAGCCCACAGGGGGTGAGAATGCCTCGGACTTCCCACTCGTCACTTTCAAATGTAGAATAATTTCACATGATAGATGACAATGCAGTCTCACGAGAAGAGATTTAGCACTCTATTACTACTGTATTATTATTAGTGCTTGACTTGGCTGTCCGTATGCACATGTGGAAAATATTGCTGCAGCACTCCATGATGCTGTCATTTGTCACTTTGTCACTGTACACATGTACAATGAGATTAAAAGCAGCTCGTTACTGTAATAACTAATTCAAAATAATATAATAAAGCCCAAATAGTTGTCATCAATTACATTTTCTTTTTTAAAAAGTGTTTTCAAGTAACTACAAAATATAAATAAGTCTTACTGTATAAAAGTATAATATTTTATACAAAACCCTAATAAAGGGAGAAAAAGCGATTAATCACTCAGGGTCACCTCTCCCAATAAGCAGATCACGCACTGTGCATAGAACCCTGCAATCCAATCCAATCCACTTTATTTATATAGCACATTTAAACAACAAAAATGTTTCCAAAGTGCTGCACAACAATATTAAAAACAATATTCGAATATTATCCTTAGCTCCACCAATGACTGAATAAAAACAAAAAATAAATACATTTAAAACCAAAATATAAAAAAAATAATTTGCGATTTGTGATATAAAACCAATATAAAAACAATATAAAAATAAATATGATTAAAAACGATTTTAAAGGGCAAAAACCAATTAAAACAGTGAATAGAAATCAACATTTTAAAAAACACAGAGGACCACACAACTAACGTAGTGTTAAAAACCAAAGAATAAAAGTGGGTGTTAAGACGAGACTTAAAACACTCCACTGTGGGAGCAGTTGGAACATGGAGGGTCAGAATGTTCCAGAGCTTAGGGCCGACCATGGAGAAGGCCATGTCTCCCCTGGTTTTAAGTCTGGTCTTGGGCATCCCGAGCTGGAGCTGGCTCTCGGACCTGAGAGTGCACGCAGAAGTGTAAATTTGGATGAAGTCCGAGATATACTGAGATGCCAGTCCATGTGAAGCTTTAAAAATAAACAGCAAGGTTATAAAATAAATTCTAAAATGAACATGGAGTCAGTGCAAACTCTGAAGTGCTCGCGTTTCCTGGCCCCTGTTAAAATTTGTGCTGCCGTGTTCTGGACTAACTGCAAACGGGAGAGAGCGTTCTGGCTAATGCCAGCATAAAGTGCATTTCAGTAGTCCAGGCAACTTGAAATAAAAGCATGCACGACTTGTTCAAAAGTTAAAAGATAAAAACGGTTTTACCTTTGCTAAAAGACGAAGATGATAAAAACACTATTTTAAAACGCCATTGACTTGTTTGTCATGTTTAAAATCACTGTCTATAGTGACTCCCAAGGCTGGTGACTTTGGGACGCACATCATTTTGCAATGGTCCCAAGTCAGTAAAACTAAAATTTCCGTTTTTTTCTCATTCATTATTAGCACCCTGCAATCCGTTAGGGGTCACGTTTTCCGTGAATAAGCTCATGTAAAATGTCAATTAATGCCAGACAAGGTGCTTCATATAAAATTTTACCGCAAACATATTCCTAGCCCCTTCCTGTTCGGAAAATCTCCACATTTATTCTCATTGTCCACTGTGGTGCGCTGCATTAGTGCTGGGCTGGTTAACTGTTGTTGCCTGGTGATTTGTCAGAAAGGTATGCCCATGTATGATTTATTATGGTCTAGTGGTGTCCATCTGCCCTGAGATCAGTAGGTTGTGAGTTCAAACCCCGGCCAAGTCATACCAAATATTATAAAAATGGGACCCATTACCTCCCTGCTTGGCATTCAGCATAAAGGGTTGGAATTGGGAGTTAAATCACCAAAAAAACCTTTCCGGGCGCGGCCGCCGCTGCTGCCCACTGCTGCCCACTGCTCCTCTCACCTCCCAGGGGGTGATCAAGGGTGATGGGTCAAATGCAGAGAAAAATTTCGCCACACTTGGTGTGGTGTGTGTGTGACAATCATTGGCACTTAAACTTTAACTTTAAATAATTATTTTCTTACATAAACTATTTTTAGTGCAAAACAAGCCTCAATTTTAGCCCTTCATGCCTTTGAGACGTTTGTGATTAATGGCTATGTAAGTAAACTTTGATTGATTATTTATTGATTGAAATTAAAAATGTTTAAAAAGTACAAAAATCGTTTAAAAAAAAATAGAAAAAGTATGAAAACATTTTGTAATGGGGGTGAGGGGACTCATATAAAAATTCTGCTTAGTGCCCCAATTTAGTCAGGGGTAGCCCTAAAAACACTATACAGTTAGCATCACCGTTTTATAAGTAACAGGGTTCAAAGTGTATTTAAGAAGTAGCATCTTACAGCATACTTGCCAACCCTCCCGATTTTCCGGGGGGACTCACAAATTTCAGTGTCCCTCCCGAAAATCTCCCGGGGCACCCATTCTCCCGAATTTCTCCCGATATCCACCCGGACAACAATATTGGGGGCGTGTCCTAAAGGCACTGCCTTTAGGGTCCTCTCTCACCTGAAAAGGAAACTATTATATATGTCTCCGTTATCCATAGGTTTATCTATAACCCATAAAGTAGGCAGGCAGGGAGCTATTTCTCAGCGTGTTTATTCCAGCCGGCACCTTAATACACTGACACACAACATCCGGATTCCCATCATACATTGCTTCAAAACTGCGGCAAGTAGTAATGTCCAAAAACATAACAGAGACGAAGCAGAATAATGAAGAAGAGACAAGTAAGAAGAAGAAATACGCTTGCAAGTTCCAAAATGATTGGAAAAAATTATTTCAGTTCATCCAGGACAGCTCAAAGGGGAAGAGGTATGCTGCCGGCAAATTTCGTAGATCAGACTTCTCCATTGAACACGGTGGCTGAACGGATATACTCTTATTATATATATATATATATATATATATATATATATATATATATATATATATATATATATATATATATATATATATATATATATATATATATATATATATACATATATGTATATGTGTGGGTGTGTATACATGTGTGTGTGTATATATATATGTGTATATATGTATATATACATATGTGTGTGTGTATGTATATATATATATATATATATATATACAGGACTGTCTCAGAAAATTAGAATATTGTGATAAAGTCCTTTATTTTCTGTAATGCAACTAAGAACATGAAAATGTCATACATTCTGGATTCATTACACATCAACTGAAATATTGCCTTTTATTATTTTAATATTGCTGATTATGGCATACAGCTTAAGAAAACTCAAAAATCCTATCTCAAAAAATTAGAATATTTCCTCAGACCAAGTAAAAAAAAAAAGATTTATAACAGCAAAACAAAATCAAAGATTTGAAAATGTCAATTAATGCACTCAGTACTTGGTTGGGAATCCTTTTGCACGGATTACTGCATCAATACGGCGTGGCATGGAGGCGGCCTGTGGCATTGCTGAGGTGTTATGGATGCCCAGGATGCTTCAATAGCAGCCTTCAGCTCATTTGCATTATTGGGTCTTGGTGTCTTTCAGCTTCTTCTTCACAATACCCCACAAATTCTCTATGGGGTTTAGGTCAGGAGAGTTGGCAGGCCAATCAAGGACAGTAATGCCATGGTCAGTACACCAGTTACTGCTGGTTTTGGCACTGTGAGCAGGTGCCAGATCATGCTGGAAAATTAAATCATTATCTCCATAGAGCTTTACAACAGATGGAAGCATATACACAGCTGCATTGACTCTGGACTTGATGAAACACAGTGGACCAAAACCAGCAGCTGACATGGCTCCCCAAACCATTGCTGACTGAGGGAACTTCCGTTGTCTAGAGTTCAGGAGTGGCTTGACCATGGGAATACGGCTATTGAAGCTGTATCTTTTGAAAAGCTCTATGGAGATGATTATTTGATTTTCCAGCATGATCTGGCACCTGTCCACAGTGCCAACACCACCATTAACTGGTGTACTGACCATGGCTTTACTGTCCTCCATTGGCCTGCCAACTCCCCTAACCTGAACCTCATAGAGAATTTGTGGGTTATTGTGAAGAAAAAGCTGAAAGACACCAGGCCCAATAATGCAAATGAGCTAAAGGCCGCTATTAAAGCATCCTGGGCATCCATAACACCTCAGAAATGCCACAGGCAGATTGCCTCCATGCCACATCGTATTGATGCAGTAATCCGTGCAAATGGATTCCCAACCAAGTACTGAGTGCATTAATTGACATTTTCAAATGTTTGATTTTGTTTTGCTGTTATAAATCCTTTTTTTTACTTGGTCTGAGGAAATATTCTTATTTTTTGAGATAGTATTTTTGAGTATTCTTAAGATGTATGCCATAATCGGCAATATTAAAACAATAAAAGGCTTGCAATATTTCAGTTGATGTGTAATGAATCCAGAATGTATGACATTTTCATGTTTTTAGTTGCATTACAGAAAATAAAAGACTTTATCACAATATTCTAATATATATACTGTGTGTATATATATATATATATATATATATATATATATATATATATATATATATAAGAAATATTTGAAAATATATACAGCCCCCCATCACCCCACCTCAACAACACCCCACCCCCACCATCTGCCGATCTCCCGAATTCGGAGGTCTTAAGGTTGGCAAGTATGTCTCACAGTTAGGAATTTACGGTAAGTATTTAAACAACACTGCTGTGATTTTGTGTCATAAAGGTGCTGAAGGTAAATATTTATGATGGTCTTATGTTTACTCCTGCCGGAGCTGGTCACACCTCTTATTAGGATTACGTCTCACGTGTGTGAGCAACGTGGTTGCCATTCATGCTCAGATTATTCCCAGCCTACCTAGATTCAGTTCATCCAAGCTCACTTTCACTCCGAATGAATCTTCAACTGTGTTTTTGCTCCTGCCAGGTGGACATCAAGAACCAGGGCAAGACTGCACTGCAGGTGGCTGCACACCAAGGCCACATGGAGGTGGTGAAGGCCTTGCTTCAGGCCAACGGCTCCATCGAAGTCAAAGATGAAGATGGAGACACGGCGCTTCACTACACTGCGTTTGGGTGAGAACACAGCTGCTTCTTTATTGCCTTCAAAACAAACAGTAATACAATAATAGATAAGTAATAAATACAACTGACATGAGAGTTCAGAGTGACAAGATAATCCAAACACAGATTAGTTATTGTCTAATGAAGTGTCTTTCAACCTTTTCTGAGCTAAGACACATTTTCTTCAATGAAAAAATCCCGAGGCGCACAACCAGCAGAAATCATTGAAAAATTTAACTCACCAGCTGATACAGACAATAAAAAGTTGTTTTCGCTATTGTTGGATATTAATTCAAACCATAACAGCCGTGCTTCACACTATAATCTTGTCTCAAAGTCAACCTCAAGTCATATCACGCTGTGACTTATTTTAAGGTTTTTGACGTTTTTTCTGTGTGTCGTGTTTTAGTTCTTGTCTTGCGCTCCTATTTCGGTGGCTTTTCCTGTTTTGTTGGTATTTTCCTGTAGCAGTCTTCCTTAAACGCTATTCTCTGCACCTGCTTTGTTTTGGCAAATAAAACTATTAAGTTGTGCAGACGCTATCCTTCTTTGTGGGGACATTGTTGATTGTCATATCATGTACGGATGTACTTTATGGTCGCCGTCTGCACCATGTGCTGTAAGTCTTTGCTGTCGTCCATCATTCTGTTTTTGTTTACTTTGCAGCTTCTAGTTTAATTTTGCATAGCCATCCCTAAGCTTTAATGCCTTTTTTTAGCGGCACTCGCCTTTTGTCTATTTTTGGTTTAAGCATTAGATACCTTTTAACTGCACATTTCCTCCCGCTGTCGCTTGCATATAGTGATCACGACAAACCATGTTCCTAACATTTACAAAGCAATTACCTACCTGCTGCCACCTACTGATATGGAAGAGAACTACAAGGTTACTCTGCCGAACTCTAGACAGCACAGACACTCAACAACGGCACATTAATTGCAGATTATAATTACTGGTTTGCAAAAAAATATTTCTAGCCCAACTAGGTGAAATTACATAATCTCCCACGGCACACTAGTGTGCTGCGGCACAGTGGTTGAAAAACACTGGCCTAATGAGCCAGCTATATCCTCTAATCTGACTGACACATGCTCAGCGGCCTCCATCTCTTTGGAAGTAAACACTAGTTAAAAACTGTTTTGTGCGGGCATCCGACAGGATACCTCAAACTTTAGCTTCTCATCAGTAGTGTCTGCTTGGAAGTGTCAGTGATAAATATTGTGTTGATTAATTTCCTGTATCGCTTCTGTGATCCAGTAATCAGGCCGAGATTGCACGGCTGTTGTTGAGCAAAGGAGCGAACGTCAATCTCTTGAACAACTCCATGTGCACGTCACTCCACATCGCTGTCAACAAGGGCTTCACCGACGTAGTTCGCGTCCTCACCGAACATTCAGCCGACGTCAATCTCCAGGTAGGTGGACTTACTATTCCTTAATATTGCTGTTGATATTTCATACACAACCCTTTGGAACTCCTAGAAATACTACTAGCATGCTGTCTTTTGAAGAATTCTGGCAATTACAGACATTAATACTATTTGACAGTGACTTTTAAATCACTTATTATAGCGTTGGAGTGTTTTGTCCTGAGGAATTTTTAAATTGTCTCACTTGCCCGAAGCTGGCTCATAGTTCTGTTAACGGCGTCTCTTTCTGCTTGAGTAGTGTGGCTACTCAACTAAAAACATGCAATTGCCGTCTCCAGCTGTTTGTGTTTTCTACTCTCAACTACGTACCAAATACTGAGTTCATTCCTACACAACTTTGTGGACGGGAGTGGTGTATGGTTCAAGGAAGATTAGAATCCGATTAAGAATCTGGACAAAGGTGTTGATGGTGCTTTGGCATCAATGCAATCGTCCATTTTCCAGAATTATAATGCCACGACTTCTTTAAACCAAAAAGTAGCCTACTCACTAAACAAAGATATGGTCAGACAAGCACAAATCAAAGGCGCCACATTTTATTTTCTACTTTTATTCTTAATACAGTGGTACTTATTATAAGCGACTGGCTTTCATAGCTTGCGTATTTCTCTCGTTACATCTGGCAATACTGTTTCCGTTGTGTAACAGTAGGAACTGGAATATTGCTCTTTATGTTCCACACGATCGTATTTGAGTAACGAGCCGGAGAAGCCAGCTGACACAAAGCGAAATGTACGAATGTCTGTACCAAAAGTAATGTTCGACTGTCCAGTTTGTTGAGTCAGGACGAGACGGAACAAACTGGAAGACGTCAAACACAGCATCGTCATCATCTCAATATGGGCAGCGTATCTCGGTTGTTAGAGCATCGGTGCCAGCAACCTGAGGGTTCCAGGTTTGATTCCCGCTTCCACCATCCTAGTCACTGCCGTTGTGTCCTTGGACAAGAGCCACCCACACTGGTTTAAATGTTGCTTAAAGATGAAGATAATGGGTTTCAAAAGCGCTTTGAGTCACTCGAGAAAAGGCGCTATATAAATATAATTCACTGCACTTCATAATATTTTTCTGGATAAATGTTCGTCGTTTGGACAATGCTGTTTGCAGTTTGTGTTATGCGGACTGAAGTTACAGCGGGATTTGGCTCGCCTAGTCAGCTGCTAACAGGTAGGACATGTTCTTAATGCTTTATTTGTGTGATTTAGACCTCCGCTTGCTCTACTTCACACAATCTGTCTTACTTCCGATGATTTTTAGTGCAGGATTGTATCAATTTCTGAGTTTTATTGCTCAAAATATTTTGTTAGTTGTGTAAACGAAGCAGGAACGGCAACATGTAATAATATATTAACCCGTTATTGCTCAAACGGTACAACACTGTTTCAAAAACCACCAAAAATTACTTCAACCGACAGTGAGAACTCATGGTATACTAGCAACTTAAAGCACAACAAAAAGAGGAGAGACAGCTCGTATCTCAAATTACTCGTAAATTGAGGTACTCGTGAGTTGAAGTACTACTGTATGTTGGTCTGTGTGCTTTACTTGGTGACGGCGTGGCGCAGTGGAAGAGTGGCCATGCGCAACCCGAGGGTCCCTGGTTCAATCCCCACCTTGTACCAACCTCGTCACATCCGTTGTGTCCTGAGCAAGACACTTCATCCTTGCTCCTGATGGGTGCTGGTTAGCGCCTTGCATGGCAGCTCCTTCCATCAGTGTGTGAATGTGTGTGTAAATGGGTAAATGTGGAAGTAGTGTCAAAGCGCTTTGAGTACCTTGAAGGTAGAAAAGCGCCATACAAGTACAACCCATTTATCATTTATCATTTATATATGTTTGCAATAACAAATACCCGCATCGAATCAAAACATTTTTAACTTGTACTTTTTTTTTTATTCCAACGCAGGATTCTTACGGAGACACACCGTTGCACGATGCCATTGCTAAAGATTTCCGCAATATCATCGAGATCCTGGTCGCGGTGCCCAACATTGACTTTACTCATCAGAACCACAGAGGATTTAACCTCTTGCACCATGCTGCACTCAAAGGAAACAAACTGTGAGTGAAACATTTGATTATTTGGGCCCCTGGGTTAAATGTACAACCTCTTTTTGCTCTAAAATCCAAATGATTCTTTTTTTTTTTTCACTATTGCCATCCTTAATGCATATTAATTTTCTGCTTCAAAAAGAGTTCCACCTTATTCATCTAATACAAAAAAAAAAAAGAATTGAATTATATTTGTAACACTATTACGTTTTGAAGCATATCCAGGCCGGGCCAGGCCATCATATCCACCATTTTTTCTAAGAGTGAATGTGCTAGAGGTCTTTAGACTTGAAAGACTTGATATTTTTCACAGTCCACCAAGTGTGCCTAACCACAATAGGGTTTTGGAAGCCCTTTATATTCAGGTAATTCCTGAATATATTTTACACCCCCCACCCTAGATTGAGTGTTGCCACTGTGCTCACTGAGAGACACATCTGTCATGCTTTCATTACACTTGTGGAAACATTTACATTGTAATGGCAACATTATCTTAGGCAGTCTTTTTAAAGAGGGAAGAAATGGCTCCCAAGAATCCTGTAAAGTTGATTATGGTCTCCAACTGAATACAAAAACCACAGAATGGACCAAGAGCAAAATAAGATGTAGTGGGTCTTATTCTAAGCACTGATATGCTATTGTATTGCCGTTGTATAATACACAAGTAATAGAATCATAAAAGTAATGTCATGGCGACATTACGGAAGAATACTGACTCACGACTCATTCTTATGCCATGTAGTAGCACAAAGGCATCTTTTTATTTTTCATTGCGTTTTTTTAGAAGAACACAGAATCTGCTTTGTCTTCCTATTGATAAACAGTTCAACTGCTGGTTTCTGTCTAAACTTGTGTCATGTGCCTGACACTGGCTAAAATTGCCTTTTTTTTGAGTAGTGTATATTGAGACACAGAAATGTTATAATAGAATAAGGTCAGTTCAATGTGAGTCAAAACACACCTCAAAGTGATGAAATTCATCCATTGCCCGTGCAAAAGATGGATTCGTATTAGGCTAAAAAAGAGAAGCATTGTCTACTCCAGGGGTTTTAGCCTTTTTTGCCTCGCCGCCCAATTTGTCTGTTACAGGGGGACCCGGCGCCCACTTAAATATTAACTCTGAATTGGAAATCTTACTCTTGATTTTACAAACCCTGTTTTCATATGAGTTGGGAAATTGTGTTAGATGTAAATATAAACGGAATACAATGATTTGCAAATCCTTTTCAACCCATATTCAATTGAATGCACTACAAAGACCAGATATTTGATGTTCAAACTCTTAAACTTCATTTTTTTTGCAAATAATAATTAACCTAGAATTTCATGGCTGCAACACGTGCCAATAGTTGGGAAAGGGCATGTTCACCACTGTGTTACATCACATTTTCTTTTAACAACAGTCAATAAACGTTTAGGAACTGAGGAATCTATTTGTTGAGGTTTTGAAAGTGGAATTCTTTACCATTCTTGCTTGATGTACAGCTTAAGTTGTTCATATGTCCGGAGTGGTGTTGTCATATTTTTCGCTTCATAATGCGCCACACATTTTCGTTGGGAGACATGTCTAGACTGCAGGCGGGCCAGGAAAGTACCCACACTCTTTTACTACAAAGCCACGCTGTTGTAACACGTGGCTAGGCATTGTTTTGCTGAAATAAGCAGGAGCGTCCATGATAACTTTGCTTGGATGACAACATATGTTGCTCCAAAACCTGTATGGACCATTCAGCATTAATGGTGCCTTCACATATGTGTATGTTACCCATGCCTTGGGCACTAATGCACCCCCATACCATCACAGATGCTGGCTTTTGAACTTTGCGCCTATAACAATCCGGATGGTTATTTTCCTCTTTGTTCCGGAGGGCACCACGTCCACAGTTTCCAAATATAATTTTAAATGTGGACTCGTCAGACCACCAAACACTTTTCCACTTAGCATCAGTCCATCTTAGATGAGCTCGGGCCCAGCGAAGCCGGCGGCGTTCCTTTGTGTTGTTGATAAATGGCTTTCGCGTTGCAGAGTACAGTTTTAACTTGGACTTACAGATGTCCCGACCGACTGTAGTTACTGACAGTGGTTTTATGAAGTGTTCCTGTGCCCTTGTGGTGATATCCTTTACACACTGATGTCGGTTTTTGATGCAGTACCGCCTGAGGGTTCAAAGGTCCATAATATCATCGCTTACGTGCAGTGATTTCTCAAGATTCTCTGAACCTTTTGATGATTTTACGGACCGTAGACGGTAAAATCCCTAAATTCCTTGCAATAGCTCGTTGAGAAATGTTGTTCTAAAACTGTTCGACAATTTGCTTACAAATTGGTGACGCTCGCTCCATCCTTGTTTATGAATTACTTAGCATTTCATGGAAGCTGCTTTTATCCCCAATCATGGCACCCACCTGTTCGATCTTACAAATAAGTGTTTGATGAGCATTCCTCAACTTTATCAGTATTTATTGCCACCTTTCCCAACTTCTTTGTCACGTGTTGCTGGCATGAAATTCTAAAGTTAATGATTATTTGCAGAAAAAAAAAATATTTATCAGTATTAAAGGCCTACTGAAATGAGATTTTCTTATTTACACGGGGATAACAGTTCCATTCTATGTGTCATACTTGATAATTTCGCGATGTTGCCATATTTTAGCTGGAATCCACCGCTTTCCACCAACAGCATTGTTCTTTATTGTCTCCATTATTAAATGAACAAATTGCAAAAGATTCAGCAACACAGATGTCCAAAATACTGTGTAATTATGCGTTTAAAGCAGACGACTTTTAGCTGTGTGTGTGCGCAGCGCTAATATTTCCTCACACGTCACGCGTATACGTCATCATTCCGCGACGTTTTTAACAAGAAATTCCCGGGAAATTTAAAATTGCAATTTAGTAAACTAAACAGGCCGTATTGGCATGTGTTGCAATGTTAATATTTCCTCATTGATATATAAACTATCAGACTGTGTGGTCGGTAGTAGTGGGTTTCAGTAGGCCTTTAACATCAAATATATTGTCTTTGTAGCATATTCAACCGAATATGGGTTGAAAATGATTTGCAAATCATTGTATTCCGTTTATATTTACATGTAACACAATTTCCCAACTCATATGGAAACGGGGTTTGTATTTCTATTCTACTTATTATAAACCTTAAAGGGGAACTGCACTTTTTTGGAATGATGCCTATCGTTCACAATCATTATGAAGGACATGACGATTGATGTTATGTTGGGTCCACTATTGACTAAACCAGTGGTTCTCAAATGGGGGTACGTCTACCCCTGGGGGTACTTGAAGGTATGCCAAGGGGTACGTGAGATTTTTAAAAATTATTCTAAAAATAGCAAAAATTCAAAAATCCTTTATAAATATATTTATTGAATAATACTTCAACAAAATATAAATGTACAGTCAGTTCATAAACTGTGAAAAGAAATGCAATATTCTGTGACGTCTCACTGGGTTGTGAGTCTTTCCTTACTCTTATGTGGGCGCTGAACTACCGATGTCGTTGTGGCTTGTGCAGCCCTTTGAGACATTTAAGATTTAGGGCTATATAAATAAACATTGATTGATTGATTAACATTGATTGTTTGATTGATTGATGTTATTTTTTATTTTTGGGGGGATTCTATATATTAAATAAATACGATCAAAAGTCGTCTTACAAGAGAGCCTAGAGAAGCCGCACGATTCCGCCTGCAAATCCCTTAAAAAAAAATCCAAACACCTTCATTAAGGTTGTGTATACATGATGTAAGTAATTATGTAATGTAGTAACGGGCAGATTTATAATAACATTTAATGTTTACGTATTTTGATCATTTTAAGCATACGCTGCGCATTAATTAAAAAAAAGCATAATTTTTGCTATTTTTTTGCTTCATTACTGATTATTATTCACTGCAGACTTTATGAGGGCCAACAAACATAATAAAACATCACTTACCATGCAAGGTCTGCTGTATTTAGGATGTCTACTGCTGTGAAGGTTAATATATTCCCATTTGGGTGAAGAATCTGTCATAATCCTTAAGAAGAAACTGGGTGGGGGGCAGAGGTGGGTAGAGTAGCCAGAAATTGTACTCAAGTAAGAGTACTGTTACTTTAGAGTTTTATTACTCAAGTAAAAGTAAGGAGTAGTCACCCAAATGTTTACTTGAGTAAAAGTAAAAAGTATGTTGTGAAAAAACTACTCAAGTACTGAGTAACTGATGAGTAACCTGTTTGTTTAACGATTACGGCAACAAATAATGCACAAAAACATAAAAATAGCAACGAGCAAATTCAGAGTCAGGAATATCTCTTAAGCAACTAAATCAATAATATATATTAAATAATACTACATTAAAATAAAAAAAATAAGGCACATTGAGCCGCAAGAACTTAACAGCACCATAGGCTCAGTAGGCATTGATTGATTGATTGAAACTTGTATTAGTAGATTGCACAGTACAGTACATATTCCGTACAATTGACCACTAAATGGTAACACCCCAATAAGATTTTTAAAGTTAATCAATTACTTAATAAATGACCAAGTCGAGCTGATCTACCTCATATATACATATACATACACACACATATCATATATATATATATATATATATATATATATATATATATAAATATATAATGCATAAATTTATACATACAGTATATAATTTTTATTTTTTGCCATTTTTGTTCACATGTTAAAGGTGTTTTAATGAATATACATGCATGTTTAACACATAGATTCCTATCTTTCATGAAGACAAGAATATAAGTTGGTGTATTACCTGATCCTGATGACTTGCATTGATTGGAATCAGACGTCCATGTTTTCAAATGGTGGAGAAAAAAAAGTTCCTCCTTTCTGTCCAATACCACATGAAACTTGTTGGTTTTTGGCATCTTATTAGTCCAGCTTCTATATTCGTTTTTATACACTTTACAAGAAATACATTGGCGGCAAACTCTGTAGTTTGCTAGCTTGTTTGCGCTGGCTTTCAGAGACTCTTATTTTGTTAGCGCAGGCGCGATGGAGCGGCACTTTTATTGTGAAGACAGGAACTGTGCGATCAGTCTTTAGGCTTTTGAAGGGAAGTACGGTTGAAATAAAAAGTGTCTTTTTTCCTTTACACTTTTGATTGATTGATTGAAACTTTTATTAGTAGATTGCACAGTACAGAACATATTCCGTACAATTGACCACTAAATGGTAACACCCCAATAAGTTTTTCAACTTGCTTAAATCGGGGTTTACGTATGACGGTCATGTGACCGCCTGGCTCTGTTTGATTGGTCCAACGTCACCAGTGACCGCATGTGATTGGTGAAACGCAGGCATGCGTAGATCCTACTTTGAAAAACCAAAACAAACATTTATAGAGCGATAAAAAAAAGTAGCGAGTAGCGAGCTGAATGCAGATAAATGGAGCGAAGTAAAAGTACCGTTTCTTCTCTATAAATATACTCAAGTAAAAGTAAAAGTATGTTGCATAAAAACTACTCGTAGAAGTACAATTTATCCCAAAAGTTACTCAAGTAGATGTAACGGAGTAAATGTAGCGCGTTACTACCCACCTCTGGTGGGGGGACAGAGGGACCAAGCGTCTTTTGTGTCGTTCTGGCCATTTTCGGGTCCTAAATGACTGTCAAAGTTGTCAGAATACATATTCAGACTTTTGTCCAAGTAAAATGCATGATTTATAATCTAGAATGAATTTACAGGGAGCAAGGAAGCGATGATGATGCAAACATAGGCACACACTGTAGTAATCATGGCACCGCTATCAATAGTCCATCTGCGTTAGTGCGTATAATAACAATATCACTAGTACTTGGTTAATATTCAAGTCACAAAATGTAAATGGAGTATTGTGGCCGGTTTTTGAATGGTTATTTATTGGATTTCATGGGCGAAAATGCGAAGCTCCCATTGACTCTGTTGTAAGCAGACTTTTAATTACATTTATTTGATATTGACAATGCATTAAAAAAAAAAAAATAAATCCATCCATTGTCATGTCTTTCATAATGATTGTGAAGGATAGGCAAAGTTCCCCCAAAAAAGTGCGGTTCCCCTGTAAGATTAGGTAGTCTAATTATAAAAATATGTAAGAAAAATTAATTGACATACAATTATGCTCTGCTAAACATAAGTGAACTAAATTAAGAATGAATATGTTTCTTAACTAAACTTTCAATTAAATTGAAGTGTAAATGAAAACACAGCTTCACCACTTTAGTCATAACTTTTTGCGCTTTACAAACTTTTCTTCCATCCATCCATTTTCTACCGCTTGTCTTTGACTTTAGCCCCAGACTTTTTCTGTTTGATATAAAATGGATGGATGGATGATATTGTCAATACTGCCACAAGTGGTGGAAAAGTGTATTACAACTGAGTATCGCCGTGGCCCATACAGCAGACAGCTGAAATTTACATATTTTTGGGCAGCCCAA
Organism: Nerophis ophidion; assembly: GCF_033978795.1. Lineage (NCBI taxonomy): Eukaryota > Metazoa > Chordata > Actinopteri > Syngnathiformes > Syngnathidae > Nerophis > Nerophis ophidion. The sequence goes on along the minus strand of NC_084616.1, from coordinate 39,097,901 downwards.
CAATGGGGCCCGGCCTTATGGTTAACAAACACTGGTCTACTCTACACTAAAAACAAGATGTCATTCAAACTATGAACACACTTCTGACATGTCTTTAAGTTTATTATGAATATTTTATACTATTTGTTAGGTATATTTCCTCCCATCCGTGTTATTTAATGCCGCTAACATCACACGCACATGTCCAGTGACCGAGTGAGACCTCTTTTCCGCATACTGCTAGTTGGGCATTAAAGGATAGCCAGATAACTCGTGTACAGAAATAGTAATGTTAGGGATTAAAAATTAGATTAACTCGATTTAAAAAATTGTAATCTGTTAATTGTGACACTGGAAATAATTTAGCACTATAACCGCTTTAATGTGACATCATTCATTTTATCACCAACATCCTGCTACCTTAGCCTATTTGCTAAAGAAAAACAAAATTATTAAACTTACAGCTCCCACATCGGTGGTAGCTAACATCAAGTAAACAAGTTTGCAGATCTCCAGGCTCTATATTTTTGGACATACAGTGGGGCAAAATAGTATTTCGTCAGCCACCGATTCTGCAAGATCTCCCACTTAATTACAGACCTCTGTCATCATTTTTTCATCATAGGTACACTTCAACTGTGAGAGACGGAATGTGAAAAAAAAATCCAGGAATGCACATTGTAGGAATTTTAATGAATGTATTTGTAAATTATGGTGGAAAAATCAGTATTTGGTCACTTCAAACAAGGAAGATCTCTGGCTCTCACAGACCTGTAACTTCTTCTTTAAGAAGCTTTTCTGTCCTCCATTCGTTACCTGTATTAATGGAACCTGTTTGAACTCATTATCTGTATAAAATGCACCCGTCCACAGCCTCAAACAGTCAGACTCCAAACTCCACTATGGCCAAGACCAAAGAGCTGTCGAAGGACACCAGGAAAATAATTGTAGACCTGCACCAGACTGGGAAGAGTGAATCTACAATAGGCAAGCAGCTTGGTGTGAAAAAATCAACTGTGGGAGCAATTATCAGAAATTGGAAGACATACAAGACCACTGATAATCTCCCTCGATCTGGGGCTCCACGCAAGATCTCAACCCGTGGGGTCAAAATGATCATGAAAACGGTGAGCAAAAATCTCCGAACCACACGGGGGGACCTGGTGAATGACCTGCAGAGAACTGGGACCAAAGTAACAAAAGTTACCGTCAGTAACACACTACGCCGATAGGGAATCAAATCCTGCAGTGCCAGATGTGTCTCCCTGCTTAAGCCAGTGCATGTCCCGGCCCGTCTGAAGTTTGCCAGAGAGCACATAGATGATACAGCAGAGGATTGGTAGAATGTCATGTGGTCAGATGAAACCAAAATATAACTTGTTGGTATAAACTCAACACGTCGCGTTTGGAGAAAGAAGAATATTGAGTTGCATCCCAAGAACACCTTACCTACTGTGAAGCATGGGGGTGGAAACATCATGCTTTGGGGCTTTTTTTCTGCTAAAGGGACAGGACGACTGATCCGTGTTAAAGAAAGAATGAATGGGGCCATGTATCGTGAGATTTTGAGCCAAAACCTCCTTCCATCAGTGAGAACTTTGAAAATGAAACGTGGCTGGGTCTTCCAGCATGACAATGATCCCAAACACACCGCCCTGGCAACGAAGGAGTGGCTCCGTAAGAAGCCTTTGAAAGTCCTGGAGTGGCCTAGCCAGTCCCCAGACCTCAACCCCATAGAAAACCTGTGGAGGGAGTTGAAAGTCTGTGTTGCTCGGCGACAGCCCCAAAACATCACTGCTCTCGAGAAGATCTGCATAGAGGAATGGGCCAAAATACCAGCTACTGTGTGTACACCTGGTGAAAACCTATAGTAATCGTTTGACCTCTGTTATTGCCAAAAAAGGTTATATTACAAAGTATTGAGTTGAATTTTTGCTATTGACCAAATACTCATTTTCCACCATAATTTACAAATAAATTCTTAAAAATTCCTACAATGTGAATTCCTGGATTTTTTTTTTCACATTCTGTCTCTCACAGTTGAAGTGTACCTATGATGAAAATTACAGACCTCGGTCATCATTTTAAGTGGAAGAACTTGCACAATCGGTGGCTGACTAAATACTTTTTTGCCCCACTGTATAGTGAGTCCTGTTTTTGTTCCATTACAAATATGTTCTCTATAAAGCGAAAAAATAAAAGTTCATAAATAACTTATTTAGCGCCTCCTCTCAAAAGAAGCGCAAACAAGTGACACATATTTCTGTTGGAACATCATTAGAGTTAGGGTTAGAGTAACCCTAACCCTAACCCTAACCATGTAAGGAAGCCTTTTCAAAGTGTTAATAGGCATGGTGTGACTCTTATATGCCGTGACAGGGCCACGGAGAAGATTCTAGGCCGAGCGCGACAGCTTGTGGATGTTAAGAAGGAGGACGGCTTCTCCGCCTTGCATCTGGCCTCCCTCAATAATCACCAGGAAGTTGCTGAGATCCTCATTAAAGAGGTGAGCTATATCCTTTCATACACATAAGGTAAACATCATTAAAACACAGTACAAACCCCGTTTCCATATGAGTTGGGAAATTGTGGTAGATGTAAATATAAACTGAATACAATGATTTGCAAATCATTTTCAACCCATATTCAGTTGAATATGCTACAAAGACAATATATTTGATGTTCAAACTGATAAACTATTTTTTTTTTTTCAAAATAATCATTAACTTTAAAATTTCATGCCAGCAACACGTGACAAAGAAGTTGGAAAAAGTGGCAATAAATACTGATAAAGTTGAGGAATGCTCATCAAACACTTATTTGGAACATCCCAAAGGTGTGCAGGCTAATTGGGAACAGGTGGGTGTCATGGTTGGGTATAAAAACAGCTTCCCAAAAAATGCTCAGTCTTTTCACAAGAAAGGATGGGGATGTGTACCTCCACCCCTGCGTGAGCAAATAGTCAAACAGTTTAGGAACAACGTTTTTCAAAGTGCAATTGCAAGAAATTTAGAGATCTTTGGTCCATAATATCATCAAAAGGTTCAGAGAATCTGGAGAAATCACTCCACGTAAGCGGTAACCAACATTGAATGACCGTGACCTTCGATCCCTCAGACGGCACTGTATCAAAAACCGAGATCAATCTCTAAAGGATATCACCACATGGGCTTAGGAACACTTCAGAAAACCACTGTCACTAAATACAGTTTGTCGCTACACCTGTAAGTGCAAGTTATAGCTCGACTACGCAAAGCAAAAGCCATTTTTTAACAACATCCAGAAACGCCGCAGGCTCCTCTGGGCCCGAGATAATCTAAGATGGACTGATGCAAAGTGGAAAAGTGTTCTGTGGTCTGACGAGTCCACATTTCAAATTGTTTTTGGAAATATTCGACATTGTGTCATCCGGACCAAAGGGGAAGCGAACCATCCAGACTGATAGCACAAAGTTCTAAAACCAGCATCTGTGATGGTATGGGGGTGCATTAGTGCCCAAGGCCTGGGTAATTTACACATCTTTGAAGGCACCATTAAAGTTGAAAAGTACATACAGGTTTTAGAACAACATATGCTGCCATCTAAGCGCCGTCTTTTTTCATGGACGCCCCTGCTTATTTCAGCAAGACAATGCCAAGCCACATACAGCACGTGTTACAACAGCGTGGCTTTGTAAAAAAAGAGTGCAGGTATTTTCCTGGCCCGCCTGCAGTCCAGACCTGTCTCCCATCGAAAATGTGTGGCGCATTATGAAGCGTAAAATACGACAGTGGAGACCCCTGACTGTTGAACGACTGAAGCGCTTCATAAAACAAGAATGGGAAAGAATTCCACTTTCAAAGCTTCAAAAATGTGTTTCCTTAGTTCACAAACGTTAATTGAGTGTTGTTAAAGGAAAAGGTGATGTAACACAGTCGTGAACACGCCCTTTCCCAACTACTTTGGCACGTGTTGCAGCCATGAAATTCTAAGTTAATTATTATTTGCAAAAAAAAAAAAGGTTTATGAGTGTGAACATCAAATATCTTGTCTTTGTAGTGCATTCAATTGAATATGGGTTAAAAAGGATTTGCAAATCATTGTATTCCATTTATATTTACATCTAACACAATTTTCCAACTCTTATGGAAACAGGGTTTGTATATTAAACTGGAGAGGTGCAATTTAATGAGACCCCCCTGTCCCCACTCTCCCACAGGGCCGCTGCGACATCAACATCCGCAACAACCGCAACCAGACGCCGCTGCAACTGGCGGTGACGCAGGGCCACACCAACCTGGTCCAGCTGCTTGTAGCCGAGGGCGCCGACGTGAACATGGAGGACGAGGACGGCGACACCGCCATGCACGTGGCCCTGCAGCGACCGCAGCTGGCCAACGTGATGCTGAGCCCCCTTGTGGGAAGCAGCAGTAGCAGCACAGAGGAGAGCGACGAGGGATGTGCCACCACGTCACTCTACTGCAGGGTAAGTAATGACAGTGGACCGAAGAGGCAACGTTGGTGACCTGTGTGGTAGGAATAGTCCAAATTGTGCATTTTACATTTTGGCATCCACACACTGATAGACAAACATCTATGAGCTGCATTTTGCTCACAACTCATACCTGTATAAAGAATCCAGGCTATGGAAAAACACAAAAATACACCCAAAAAACAACAGTACCCACTAATGGGTGCCATGTCACTATTAGTTAATGTGTATTAAACAAAACTGTTCTTACCTGTCACCTATTTGATGCGTCATTATTTCCATCTGTACAAAAATAAGTCATACATTTTTTTTACATAAGTACAAAGACTCTGGTTTTCAAACGCAGCGCTTAGGACTTTGCTATTCAACCTGCAGCCCGGGAATGCCGCCAAACCGGCCCCCAGGTTGAGTTCGAAACTTGGGAGACAAAGATTTTTGCAGCAAATTCCTAAAAACACAAGAGTGCTCTTGTTGTAAAGAGGAACTTGCACCATTGTAAACACATTGGCAGACCCTTGCATTGACATTTTGACCTTGCTAACAAACATAGAACACTGGGATCGTAAATTGTGATTTGCATAACTGAAGCGTTCCCCAAGGCACCCCTTTAAGTCCTCTCCTTTTTGGCAGGTATTTTTTTTTCATGATGTGATTTATGTTTATTTCAGCTGCAGTCAGTAGTCATTTGTTGAACATTTTCAGTTATACTGGTCGTGTTCCTCAAGGTTCCATTTTAGCTACTCTCTTTTTCATCAGTTGGGCTATTTAATTAGTGGCTGACAAGTTCAGTTCTAAAAAAACTTGCGAGATACTCACATTTTTGCAGAAGGTCCTAAAAACTACAGAGCGCTTCTGTAACTCTTACAAAATAATTACACCAAAATAAAATGTCTACTGTAGAAGAAGCAGGTTCTCTGAAATATACAAAATAGGACTAATAGTGAACAGACAAGTCTGGCACCCCTGGTCCTTAACTTTCTGAAAACGTGGCCCCCAAATCAATTGAGTTGAATATCCCTGCCTTAAGTCTTTGCTACCCAATACAGCAGCACCTACCTAAAGACGTTAACTGTCTTGAATTGACGTGTTGTTCAGATGTTGTAAACAAGTTCCCTGCTCAGTATCAGAAATTATCTTACATGATGTAAAAATGGCACTTTTCAAGTTATTGGCAATTTTCTTCTGTGCTCGATGTATGCGTCCATTTGTCCTGGGAACTATGGAACTTCAGCCCAGTCTGCCTTTGTCCAGCCTGCCTACATTCTTTGTCCGTTATAAGTTTGATTTCAGCTACTTTTGTACTTGGCATATGTTGAAATTGATAAAAAATCATGATTTGTGAAAATATTAGTGCCATTAAACTATATATTTTTAAATCAGATTAATAAAATTTTAGAATTTTTGATTAATTGCAATTCATCACAGTACTATTACTGTCGGACTGTAGACTATGAGGCAGTAGACTGCATGGATTGTTTTCCCGAGATGCACTAGAACTGGACCGGACATGGCGTGAAGGTAAATACATGTTTAAATGCAGGGGTGTCAAACGTACGGCCCGCGGGCCTGATCCGTGGGCCAGGTTTTATCCGGCCCGCGGGATGAGTTTGCTAAGTATACAAATTAACCTGAAATTTTTGAATGAAAGAAACAGCTCTTCTACATGTGTCTACTGGATGTTGCAATAGCAATTCTTTGTACCTCTGTAGATCAGGGGTCAGCAACTCGTGGCTCCGGAGCCACGTGCGGCTCTTTGATCATTCTGATGTGGCTCAGCTGCATACTTGCCGACCCCCCATTTTACCGGGAGGTTTTCCAAGTTTCATTGCCTCTCCCAGAAATCTCCCCAGGATAACATTCTCAGATATTCACCCAGACAAAAATATTGAGGCCGTGCCGTGATGGCAATGCTTTAAATGTCCTCCCGAGCGTCCGCTTTAATACTATGCTGTATGAGTGCCGGCCGGCCACATCTAGTGTGCGGCTGCTGACTCAACGCACAAGCGACTGCAAGGCATAGTTGTTCAACAGCCATACAGGTTACAGTGAGGGTTGTGATATAAACAACTTTAGCACTCTTACTAATATGCACCACACTGTGAACCCACACCAAACAAGAATGACAAACACATTTCGGGAGAACATCCGCACTGTAACACGTTATAATCACAACATAACAAATACCCAGAATCCCATGCATCCCTGACTATTCCGGGCTCCATTATACACTCCCACTACCACCCACCCCCTCCGTGCGTCGGTTGAGGGGGGCGGGGTTTGATGCTAGCGGGGGTGTATACTGGATCCCGGATGAGTTCAGGATGCATGGGATTCTGGGTATTTGTTATGTTGCGTTTATAATGTGTTGCAGTGCGGATGTTCTCCCGAAATGTGTTTGTCATTCGTGTTTGGTGTGGGTTCACAGTGTGGCGCATATTAATAAGAGTGTTAAAGTTGTTTATATCACAACTGTCAGTGTAACCTGTTTGGCTGTTGAGTAAGTATTCCTTGCAGTCGCTTGTGTGTGTCTGCAGAAGCCTCATACAACATGCGAATGGGCTGGTAAGCTGTCTGTACGGTTGTAGAGGGCGCTAAACGCATTGTCATCATAGCACGCCCTTATTATTGTTGTTCGGGTGAAAACCAGCAGACAGTCGAGAGAATGGTTGCTCTGAAACTCTGTAGTCTCCCGGAAAAATTGAGATGGTTGGCAAATGTGATGTTGTCAAGCGGCATTCAAATAACACTCGCACTAATATTACATTTTTATATTAAGGTGCGGGCCGTCTGTCTGAGACCCCTGGTTAATACATAGCACAAAGCAAAACAAAACTTTGTACGCTGTGTTATTTCATTTTAAATTTCAAAAGAGTCTTGTGGCTCCCATAGTTTTCTTTATTTTGTGAAACGGGTCAAAATGGCTCTTTGAGTGGTAAAGGTTGCTGACCCCTGCTGTAGATGATGGTACATATGTACAAAATAAACCACATGATGTTGGTACATCAATTGAGGAAAATGATCAAACTACATACATGGCATACTGTAATTTGATTTTGATATTTTTTAATCTTGATAGATTGAAAATTAACACCATTGAGTAGACATTATCACATCATTCATTCAGAAAATATAAATAACGACAAATAAAGATAGAATACTATTAACCGCAACATTTAAGTGTAAAAAAACAACATTATGATTTGTACATTTTCAGAATGTGCTTCTTCTATTTTTAAACACAGAAAACAATCTGAAGGTGTCTTTTTTTAAGTTATCGTGCAGGGATTTTACCTGTCCGGCCCACTTGGGATTAGATTTTTCTCCATGTGGCCCCCGATCTAAAATGAGTTTGACACCCCTGTTTTAATGTAGCCATAAAATGGTGCAAACAAAAGGCGCGCACAAGGTGGAGAACAAATTTGGCTCAGAAACAAAAACTACTACAAAGGCAAAACCAAGGAAATGAAACAAAAGACTCGCTAAACGTGACATGAATAAACAAAACTTGCTTGGCAAGAAAAGAGCGGAGCAGCATGAACTATGAAATGGCATGAAGCAGTAAACATGGCATGAAGCAGAGTGATACATAACCAGAGTGATGACGCCAGGCTTAAATAGTCTCTGTGATTAAAAACAGGTGCGTGAGTCCAACACGTGAGACAGGTGAGTCTAATGGGTCGCTATGGTGACAAAACAAGGGAGTGAAAAAACAGGAACTAATGGAGTCTTGAAGTAACAGAACCTAACTAAAGAAAACATGATCACAAGACATGCCAATTACTTGCTTGTGTAATTAGATTTAATTTTGAAAAAGGCCTTGGTATTCTGGCACAGATGCTATTTTAATATGAAAATATAATTCATGAATGCACGTTATTTATGTACTCAGAACTTGCTAACAGTTTTATCTAAAAGTCCCATCTGAGTGTATTTTGATTGAAAATGTGTACTGCAGCCAGAGTCTCCTCTCCTCAAAATGTGCCAAAATCATTGGGTGTATCAATCAATTAATCAAAGTGTATTTATATAGCCCTTAATCACAGGTGCCTCAAAGGGCTGCACAAACCATAATGACATCATTCATGATAATGTGAGAGTCCAGTCCATTGGGGAAAGGCAGAGGGTGGTTCTAGGGTGTCTCCATCCAGGTCCTAGAGTAGTGGTCCACTCTAGGTAATGACAACAGACGGTGTGTTTAAAGTGACTAATCAGACGAAGGGGAGATGCTGTGCTGTGTGTTTAAAGCCTGCTCCTAAGTGCTAAAAGGGTGGAACGTCGCACGCTTGGAGATAGTGAAAGACACATCGTGAGTATAAACATAAAAAAGATGCCACGCGCACCCAGACAGGTAGCATGAGCGTGAAATAAATTTGCATGCACACAAAATTATTCCGCGGGCACAGGGAGGCCACATGCAGGTAAAGTGTGTTTTTTTTTACTCGCAAAAGAACCCATAATTGTGTTTTTATATTACATGTATGCAACTTTACAGGTTTTCTCACAATGAAGTCCTATATCATATATTTCTTACTATATTATTAAAATAAGAAATATACATACTGTCGTGGTCAAAAGTTTACATACAAATGTGAAGGACAGAGTGTCATGGCTGTCTGGAGATTCCAATAATTTCGACAAGTCTTGTTTTTTTGTGATAGAGTGATTGGAGCACATACATGTTGGTCACAAAAAAACATTCATGAAGTTTGGTTCTTTTATGAATTTGTTATGGATCTTTTAAAAATATGACCAAATCTGCTGGGTCAAAAGTATACATACGGCAACATACATGATCAATTTTGGTGATGTGGAAAAGTTAAAATCAAATCAAATTAGCTTCATGGCATGGCCTCTTAGCTTCATGTGAGTGATAATGATTGACAACCTTTGAGCCCCTTTAAATATGGCTCATGTGATGCAGTCATTAGACTCGGTTACAAAGGCAACAATGGGAAAGTCAAAGAAACTCAGGACAGATCTCAAAAAACGAATCATTGACTTGAACAAGTCAGGAAAGTCCTTTTGAGCCATTTCAAAGCAGCTTAAGGTCCCAAGAGCAACTGTGCAGACAATTGTTGGTAAGTATAAAGTGCATGTCACAGTTTTGTCACTGCTACGATCAGGAAGGAAACGCAAGCTATCACCTGCTGCTGAGAGAAAAAGTGTACCTAATTTTTCCAACAAGTCAATAACATCAACAAAACGCACCTTTGTGCATTCACGTACAGTATAAAACGTTTTGGGGACAAAATGAGACAAAGAAGGAGTGGAAGATTTTACATGTAAAAAAGGTAAAAGAGGTAGAAAATTGATGGATGGATGTTCTTTCCAAAATAAAGATTGAAATGTTAGTTACAAAAAAAATAGTGAACAGAGGCTTTATGATGTCCGTTGGCTGAGCAGTGGTTCCCATAGTAGACTTTCTTGCTTGCTGACGTGGGATCAATTACCACTGACTGGTGATTTTAGCCGCCTTTCACCCAAAGTTACTCACAATGACCCTGAACAGGACAAGCAACACAGAAAAGGGACAAGCTGACTAAAGGAGTGTCAATTACGGATCTAAAAGAAGATGCAAAAAGTGGTAATAATACAGATTGGTGTTAGTCTTTAAAAAGGTGAAAGCACTCCAACGGGCTGAGAGGTTGATTGAGTAGTTGATATAGTGAAGTGAGGATAGTAAACAAAAGCCAAGCATGGAACGTTGAGGTGTCAAATGAGTAAAAAATCAGTTACTTGGATGAAAACATTGAAAGAGTTAGTTTGTCTTACTGTGTAAACAAGGCAAGATAAGACAAGTTAGTTGTTGATAAAGGTTATAAACTGCTTATACCTACATTAGAAATGTTGCTAACATTGTACCTTTAGTGAAATCATACTATAACTTCATGTAGCAGATTTTTGACTGAGGTGGAGCTTTGATGGTTGTGTGAGCAGCATATAAAAAAAAAAAAAAAATGTCCACTGTCTCCCCGGGGGACATCTTGATTCCAGAAACCACACTGGATGAATCCATGTGCTGTTTTCGATCCTCAGAGGCAAAGTGTTACTTACTGTGGAGCTCTGTGTGGTATAACAATTTGACATTTCAAACGGAAGTCTGTTCCTCTCTGTGAAGTCATTTTTCTTTACAAAAAATGTGGCACTGTCATGCATTAAAAGTGATGTTTAAAACAAATCTACCCATACGAAATATGTTTTTCTTTTTTTTTTTTTAAATACTAACAACTTAATATTTGTGGGAGCAATGTTTATACAACTCAACATGTGGACTGTTTTACCTATCAGAAGCTAATTTTACACATTTTTTAAATGTTCTTATTGAAATTGGAAATTTGTTAAAGTTATTGCAGATTTTGATGATCAGATGATTACATTATGAATGCTGGCAACTTTTACAGTGGTTTGCAAATAAATACATATATATTATCATGTTCTTAATAGGGAGGGGCATGGAAAAACGTTTTTATTAGAATGTGCCCTTGAGGAGGCATGACATTGAATAAATGAGAACCACCAGTGTAAGATAACCACTGCACACCAAAGAGGGACATTTTTTCAAAACATGACCCCTACTGTTTTGCCATGTGCTATTATTTTCCTGACAAATGCACCACATTTTGGTGCTGATGTTGTCAAACCTCATAGCTCTATACCAGGGGTAGGGAACCTATGGCTCTAGAGCCAGATGTGGCTCTTTTGATGACTGGACCTGGCTCTCAGATAAATCTTAGCTGACATTGCTTAACACGATAAGTAATGAATAATTACGCTGGTAAGCACAGTGTCAAAAATAACGTTTAAAATATAAAACATTCTCATGCATTTTCATCCATCCATCCGGTTTCTACCGCACCTGTTCAAGAAGTCGCATTAATGGTAAGTAGTATTTTATTTATTTTTGGTTAGCCTCAGAATAACAATGTTATTAAAAAGAATAAGAGACCTGTTATACTCTAAAAATGTTGGTCTTTCTTAAAAAAGATTTAGTTGTATTCAGTGTTAAAAAATAAATAAATGATATGGCTCTCACGAAAATACTTTTAAAAATATTTGACTTGTATGGCTCCCTCCGCCAAAAAGGTTCCCAACCCCTGCTCTATACGCTCGAGGAAACACCCACTGAGCAACGTACGACACCTTGCCTTGTCCCCGAAACCTCCACCAATGGTTTGGTGCCAAGGAGACCTGTCCCCTCTGCAACACCATCAATGCAAACCTCCAGCACATCCTGTCAGGCTGCATGACAGCGTTATCGCAAGGCCGCTATAAATGGCGACACGACCAAGTCTTGAGGAAGCTGGCAGAGGTGTCAGAGACCTACAGAAAGGAGGCGAATAGCAGACCTTCCGTTCCAGCCAAACATCAGATCCAGTTCGCAAGGGCTGGAGAGGGTGCCAAACCCCCCCAACCAGAGATCTCCAGCGAGACTTCTCTCACCAGGAAATGAGTGGCTCATGGGGTTGACCTGGGGAAGCAGCTCCAGTTCCCCAGGGAGATCGTCGAAACATCGCTACGGCCAGACCTGGTCTTCTGGCCAGAGGCTTGCAAGACGGTTCTTCTGGTCGAGCTCACTTTCCCATGGGAGGGAGGATTGGAGGCTGCTTATGAGCGGAAGCGAGCCAAGTACTCTGACCTGGCAGCAGAGTGCAGGGAGGTCTGGCTGGAAAGCCATCATCTGCCCTGTGGAAGTGGGGTGTAGGGGCTTCATTGGTTCCTCAACTGCCCGCCTTCTCCGAGACATTGGATGCACAGGAGCGGGGCATCGGAAAGCCATGAAAGAGCTGGCGGAGGAGGCGGACAAAGGCAGCTTCTGGCTGTGGCTAAGGAGGAACAATAAACGTTGGGGTGCAAACACCTAGGGCATCAGCAGGGGGTGGCAGAGAGACATCCCTGCCATCGCTCCGCCACCATGAGACGTTCTGGGGTTAAAGGAGCGAAACGTTAATGAATGGTGGTCCCCAGCTGATGACCCATTTATGCCCACAGAGGTGTTCAGTGGGGTGTCATAGCACACCTGTCAAAGGCACTGGAGGAGGTGCGTCAGGCAGCAATGCCCAGTAGGAATTCCATCACCTGTATCTTCATATTTCAATCTGGAAGCATCCAGTGACTACTGTGCAAGGGCAGTTGGCATCCAGGGAAGTCTGGAAGACAACCAGGAAAGACTGGATGACTGCAGGAAAGTCTGCACCGGGAGTGGAAGGTTAGTTACCTCACCCACTAGTCCTGTAAAAGGGACACCCTAAACTTACTACGAAGACAAATAAGGAAAAACAACCCAATGGCCCTCCGAGAGGCGGGGTGGAAGAAGGGCCAAATCAGACGGATTTCTTGGTAACGACTGGAACGGACACCGACAAAGAGTATAGGATCATGAGAAGATGCAGGTGTGGGTGGGAGAAGGTGACCACCTTCAGAGGTTTGCGTATCCATCAGGGAAGGAAAGAGAGGGAGGTCATCAGCAACATTGCACTGCAACCGCAGGTCAGACAAGAGGAACCCAAAGCCAGGTGGCAAACCACAGTGCTGAGGGATCCACCGTTGCTGAGGAAAGGCAGGTGGAGGACACAGGAGGGCCCTTGGTGGACACCAATGCCTCTGAGAGTGGCACTGACGAAGACGCACACAGAACACAAAGCAACCCCTACAACCAGGAGCAAAGCCAGAGAACAGAGAGGAAAGAACCTGGAAGGAGGCAGCTGGTCAAATGGCCTAAAGCAAACGAAGTTGCGGTCTGGCAGAAGCTGGACAAGGACCTCAATCCTGGAGCACTCATTGCGTGGCCAGGTAGAAACCAAGCTGAACCGCATTGGAGACATCCTGTACGACGAATGCAGAGGCAGATTTGGAGTAGCTGCTGAAAAGCGGAAACCTGGCCTAAGGCAGAAAGGAAGGAGAGAGAGAGAAATCGAGCAGTTGGTGAAGAGGCGGCGTCAACTCCGGAAACAGTGGAGGAAGGCAAGCAAGGAGGAAAAGGAGGGCCTGAAGCCACTGTGGGATGAGGTGAGGAAAGATCTTGCCGGCCTACGGAGGGCTGAGCGCATTCGCAAACGCAGAAGGCGGAAGGAAAAAGAGAGGAGCAACTTCTTCAAAAATCCCTTCAAGCATGCCAGACAGCTGTTAGAGGACAAGAGAAGCGGAAAGCTGGTTATTACCAAACCTGAGCTGGAAAATTACATCAAGGAACAGTACAGTGACCCAGTAACTTCAACTCCGCTGGGATCCCCAGGTTATGTTCCTCGCCCAGCTCCCCCAGCCTTCCTCTTTAATGCTGTCCTCCCCAAACTCAGCGAGGTGGCAGAGGTTGTCCGGAAAGCAAGAGCTGCCTCAGCCCTAGGCCCCAATGGAATACCATACAAGCTGTATAAGTACTGCCCAGGGGTCCTGAAACATCTCTGGAACCTGCTGAGAGTGGCCTGGAAAAAACAAGTCATCCCTTCAGAATGGCAAAGAGCAGTTACGGTTTTCATCCCAAAGGAGCAGAACTCCAGTACGATCAGCCAGTTCAGGAGCATCTCCCTCCTAAATGTCAAGGGAAAGATTTTCTTCTCCATCCTGGCCAAGAGGTTGACCAGCTACCTCACAAGCAACGGGTACATTGACACCAGCTGCCAGAAGGCAGGCGCGCCAGGCTCCCCAGGCTGTGCGGAACACTCTGCAGTAATATGGGAGCAGATCCAAAGGGCGAAGAGAGAGAGAGAGGTGACCTGCATGTCGTGTGGTTGGACCTTGCCAACGCATACGGGTCTGTCCCCCACCAACTCATCGAGTTTGCCCTGGACTTCTTCCATGTACCAGTCTCCATCAGAGCCCTGGTGGCCAAGTACTTTGGAGACGTCCAGTTGTGCTGCACTCATCAGGACTTCACAACAGGCTGGCAACAGCTGGAAGTAGGCATCGCCATGGGATGTTCAATCTCGCCCATCCTGTTCGTTGCAGCCTTCGAGATAATCCTCATAGGGGCTAGGAAGATGGTCGGAGGAGTGAAACTGCCTTCCGGAAAGAGGCTACCAGCAGTGAGAGGCTACATGGATGATATCACCACCATACTTCAGACAGCAGCATGTACAACAAGACTGCTGAAGAGGATCGACGAGCTTGTGGGCTGGGCGAGGATGAAGATCAAACCATCCAAATCACGTAGTCTGTCGATCAGGAAAGGAGTCAGAAGTGACAACACCATCTTTGTCGCAGGCGGTTAGAACATCCCATTGCTGGCAGATCAACCTCTTCGTAGCCTGGGTCGCACCTACACAGCAGAGCTCTCTGACAGGCAGATGGGGGAGACGGTGAGGAAGCAGCTTGCAGATGGCCTGGCCAAGATCAACCAAAGCCAACTCCCTGGGAAGTACAAGGTATGGTGTTACCAGTTCATTCTGTACCCTAGGGTGATGTGGCCACTGAAGATGAGCGAAATCCCCTCCTCAGTGGTAAGCAAGATAAATGGACTGGCAAACTTGTTCATCAGAAAGTGGCTGGGACTACCAAGGTGCCTCTCAGACGTAGGCCTCTTTGGTAGGAACTCGCTTCAACTACCACTGCGATCCATCAGCCTGGGATACAAGCAAGAAAAGGCTCGGCTGGTGCTGGAGCTGAGGGAATCCACTGACCAGCTGGTGAGAGCAGCGGGCACCCAGATAAGAACAGGGAGAAAGTGGAAAGCCCAAGAAGAGGTCGACACGGCAATCTGCAGGCTGAAGCACCGTGAAGTGGTCGGCAGAGTTCAGGAAGGCAGAGCAGGCCTTGGTAGTGGCAAGGCTCCCTTGTTCTGGTCAAAAGCTTCCAAAAAAGACCGGAGCGCCATGGTGGTGGCAGAAGTGGCAAGAACTGAGCAGGAACGCCTAAACATCAAAGCAGTGTCCCAGGGCCAGCAAGGTCATTGGATATCTTGGGAAGGTCTCACAGACAGGTCGATGTCCTGGTCTGACCTGTGGAAGATCCCCCAAGCCAGGCTCAGCTTCCTGATCAGAGCAACGTACGACACCTTGCCTTGTCCCCGAAACCTCCACCAATGGTTTGGTGCCGAGGAGACCTGTCCCCTCTGCAACACCATCAATGCAAACCTCCAGCACATCCTGTCAGGCTGCATGACAGCGTTATCGCAAGGCCGCTATAGATGGCGACACGACCAAGTCTTGAGGAAGCTGGCAGAGGTGTTAGAGAACTGCAGAAAGGAGGCGAATAGCAGACCTTCCGTTCCAGCCAAACATCGGATCCAGTTCGCAAGGGCTGGAGAGGGTGCCAAACCCCCCCCCCACCAAAGATCTACAGCGAGACTTCTCTCACCAGGAAATGAATGGAGCATGAGGGTTGACCTGGGGAAGCAGCTCCAGTACCCCAGGGAGATCGTCGAAACATCGCTACGGCCAGACCTGGTCTTCTGGTCAGAAGCTTGCAAGACGGTTCTTCTGGTCGAGCTCGCTGTCCCATGGGAGGGAGGAGTGGAGGCTGCTTATGAGCGGAAACGAGCCAAGTACTCTGACCTGGCAGCAGAGTGCAGGGAGGCTGGCTGGAAAGCCATCATCTGCCCTGTGGAAGTGGGGTGTAGGGGCTTCGTTGGTTCCTCAAGTGCCCGCCTTCTCCGAGACATTGGATGCACAGGAGCGGGGCATCGGAAAGCCATGAAAGAGCTGGCGGAGGAGGCGGACAAAGGCAGCTTCTGGCTGTGGCTAAGGAGGAACAATAAACGTTGGGGTGCAAACACCTAGGGCATCAGCAGGGGGTGGCAGAGAGACATCCCTGCCATCGCTCCGCCACCATGAGACGTTCTGGGGTTAAAGGAGCGAAATGTTAATGAATGGTGGTCCCCAGCTGATGACCCATTTATGCCCACAGAGGTGTTCAGTGGGGTGTCACAGCACACCTGTCAAAGGCACTGGAGGAGGTGCGTCAGGCAGCAATGCCCAGCAGGAATTCCATCACCTGTATCTTCATAAATGGTGTACAAAACCTTCAGGGGACTGTCAAGCACTTGTCTGTAAAATATGAGCTAGATAAGTTGGAAAACTTAAAACAAAATGTGGGGGACCTAGCAACTAATTCAATAAATCAATCAAACCTCACGTGTACTTTATTTAGCCATTTTAATGTACAGGTAAGTTGCAAAACCTAGTGCTTAAAACCTGTTTAAAAAATACAAAATAAAACATGCTCGCATGTATACACACACAGCACTACTGACAATAACAAGACATGGCATGAGAAAAAAATGAATAAAAAATAAAGTTAGGGCTGTCAAATTTGACAAGCAATTGCATGTGATTATTTACAAAAATATATTGCAATCATCATGCATAAACGCAAATTAATCACATAATTTATTTTGAGCGCACATATAGTCCTTTATCTTTAACATGAATGGCTACCATAAATGTAGTGTAGGATGGTAAGTGCAAACATCAGTGAGGAGACTCTGACTGGCGGCAAATTTTACTTCAAAATACACGGGACTTTAGATAAAAACCAAGGTAGTTTGCATATTTTATTGCAACACAACAAGTTTAAAATATAATTTTACAGTAGATATAAACATGTTTTTGAGGCAGACACTAGGAAACAATAAACAGCAAACGTACAGCAAACAACGCTGGTGGAGTATGATTATATAAGCTCTGTGTTTTCCTACTTCTTTTCAGACATGTTGCGTTGTATGTTTTTGAGTTATGAACCCGTGTAACCTTATATGCATGTCCAAAATACAAACTCAAAATATAAATAATACAATTCAAACATAAAATAGTGAGGATGGATGGATGGATGGATGGATGGATGGATGGATAGATGGATGGATGGATGGATGGATGGATGGATAGATAGATAGATAGATAGATAGATAGATAGATAGATAGATAGATAGATAGATAGATAGATAGATAGATAGATAGATAGTTAGTTAGTTAGTGGCCTAGTGGTTAGAGTGTCCGCCTTGAGATCAATAGGTTGTGAGTTCAAATCCTGGCCGAGTCATACCAAAGACTATAAAAATGGGACCCATTACCTCCCTGCTTGGCACTCAGCATTAAGGGTTGGAATTGGGGGTTAAATCACCATAAATGATTCCCGGGCGCGGCACCGCTGCTGCCCACTGCTCCCCTCACCTCCCAGGGGGTGATCAAGGGTGATGGGTCAAATGCAGAGAATAATTTCGCCACATCTAGTACGTGTGTGACAATCATTGGTACTTTAACTTTAACTTTAGATGGATAGTACTTTATTGATTCCTACAGGAGAGTTCCCTCAGGAAAATTAACATTCCAGCAGCAGTGTACAGAATTGAGATTGAATTTAAAAAGTAAATAATGGGGGTATAAATGGAAACAAAATAGAAAAATATTACAATAATAATATAAAGCAACAATGAGAATACAAATATAACAGTAAAATAAGAATATAACAAGAGAAACAAGGCAGTAGTGACCATTATTGTTTTGCATCCCCTGTCATCCCAGTACCCCCCGCCCCCCTCGATCCCCAGAGAGGAGTTGTACAGTCTAATGGCGTGTGGGACAAAGGAGTTTTTTAGTCTATTAGTCCTGCACTTGGGATGAAGTAGTCTAGCACTGAACAGGCTCCTCTGGCTACTGATAACGCTATGCAGAGGGTGACTGGCATCATCCAGGATGCTCACTAGTTTGTCCACAGTCCTCTTCTCTGCCACCGTCACCAGTGAGTCCAGTTTTATTTCGATCGTAGAACTGGCGCGCCTGATCAGTTCCTCCAGTCTGTAGCTGTCCTTCTTAGATGTACTGCCCTCCCAGCACACTACGATGTAGTACAGAACACAGAACCAGGCTCCGAAAACTCCTCCTCTCTGCCGTCCCTGATGCACCAGACGATGGCTGTGTCATCCGCGTACTTCTGGATATGACACAGCTCTGAGTTGTAGCAGAAGTCAGCGGTGTACAGGGGGAAGAGAAGAGGGGCCAGCACCGTTCCCTGCGGTGCTCCGGTGCTCCTGATCACAGTGTCAGACGTGATGTCCTTCAGTCTGACGTACTGTAGCCTATTGGTGAGGTAGTTGGAAATCCAGGCAACCAGGCAGGGGTCCACTCACATTCTGTCCAGCTTGTCCTGGAGAAGGCGGGGCTGGATAGTATTAAAGGCACTCGAGGCAACCGAATAATGGTTGTAAATACAACTTTCAGCATAGCTGTATTGCATGCGCGCTTGCATGTCTTCTAAAGCAGTGGTTCTCAAATGGTGGTACGTGTACCCCTGGGGGTACTTGAAGGTATGCCAAGGGGTTACATGAGATTTTTTTTTTTAATATTCTAAAAATAGCAACAATTCAAAAATCATTTATAATTATAGTTATTGAATAATACTTCAACAAAATATGAATGTAAGTTCATAAACTGTGAAAAGAAATGCAACAATGCAATATTCAGGGTTGACAGCTCGATTTTTTTGTGGACATGTTCCATAAATATTGATGTTAAAGATTTCTTTTTTTGTGTAGAAATGTTTAGAATTAAGAATCCAGATGGATTTCTATTACAATCACCAAAGAGGGCACTTTAAGTTGATGATTACGTCTATGTGTAGAAATCTTTATTTATAATTGAATCACTTGTTTATTTTTCAACAAGTTTTTAGTTATTTTTATATCTTTTTTTTCCAAATAGTTCAAGAAAGACCACTACAAATAAGCAATATTTTGCACTGCTATACAATTTAATAAATCAGAAACTGATGACATAGTGCTGTATTTTATTTCTTTATCTCTTTTTTTCAACCAAAAATGTTTTGCTCTGATTAGGGGGTACTTGAATTAAAAACATATTCACAGGGGGTACATCACTGAAAAAAGGTTGAGAACCACTGTTCTTAAGCATTCCAAAGCGGGCGGTATATCTCGGTTGGTAGAGCGGCCGTGCCAGCAACTTCAGCATGGCAGGTTCGTTCCCCGCTTCCGCCATCCTAGTCACTGCCCTTGTGTCCTTTGGCAAGACACTTTACCCACCCGCTCCCAGTACCACCCACACTGGTTTAAAAATGTAACTTAGATATTGGGTTCCACAATGTAAAAGCACTTTGAGTCACTTGAGAAAAACGCTATAAACCGTATTTCCTTGAATTGCAGCAGGGCATATAGAATGCGCCTGCCTTGAATTACTGCCGGGTCAAACTCGCTTCCCAAAATAATTAGCGCATGCTTAGTATTACCGCCTGGTCAAACTTGTGATGTCAGGAGTGACACTTCCCCTGTCATCATTTTCAAAATGGAGGAGGCTGATTTCAATACCTGTAATTTGAAATCGCATAAAGGGAAGAAGATTAAGAGCTATTCAATAGGATTTAAGGTCCAAGCTTACATCACACTCAAATTTTTACCGCATGCCTTTGGTAAGCGCAGGAGAGGGAAGAGGTTTTTAAATTAATTAGCGCCCTGGCGGCAATTCAAGGAAATACGGTAAATATAATTCACTTCAAAATTCACTTCACATTTTGAGCTTAACCCATAGAGGGCGCCACAAATGTTGTTTATGGTCATGTGAGAGACAAAAAGGACACCCCCATAACTGGCTCCCAAGGTATGTTTTGTAGGCTTGTATATTTTCAAAAACTTACTTCCACATCAGTGGGTGTGGATGTCACTGTAACAATAAAGAACGTCCTTTCCAGCCCACAAGACTGCAAACACTGCAGCGCCACTTAATATCCTGGGTACCTGCCAATAACCACACAGGCACTTTTTTTTTTTAATGGCTTATTGTATTAGAGGGGATCCTCTGACTACTGTGCTTCCACATGCATGAATGACACTCAAATAAAAGCATATATTAACGTGAAGGACTTTTGAGATTTTCCTTTTCCTCTCGCCGTCATGCTCTTGCAGCTCAATGCTTCTGGTCTGCTGGGGACTACCGAGCTCAGCGTTGGAGCGGCCATCGCTTGCTACCTAGCGCAAGAAGGGCTGACGTCAGCTATGCCAACCACAAGGGCAAGAGCCCCCTGGACCTGGTAGCAGACAGCACCATGCTGCAGCTCATCAAGAGCTTCTCGGAGAAGCACAGGTGCTTTGTCCGGAAATAAAACTCACAATCAGGACTCTCGCTTTGAAATTGTTGGCGTCAATAGTAGCTTTGTGTCGCCTATCAGGTTGCAGCATCTGCAGGCTATTACAAGCGGCCAGGGCCCGAGCACAGCTAACCTGCGGCGCGTTCACACAACCCCCAACACCATGACCAATTTGGTTTTTCCCACTCCTCCGGGGCCCAGTGAATGCCTCATCTGTTCAGAGCTGGCTCTGCTGGTGCTCTTCTGCCCTTGCAGCACAGTGTGGCCTGTGAAGGTGAGTGCACTCTTCTGCAGCCCCAGATCATTCCCATGTGATTAAAAGAGCAAAGGCATTACAACTAGTCTTATCATGCTCAAACATGCATTGACCTACATTTCTTTCTCTTTTTTTCATGTGAGCACATGCACAGTCAATTCCATTATTCCTCTCGTTAGTTATTAATGATAACCTATGGTTGTTATTAGAGATGTCCGATAATGACTTTTTTACCGATATCCGATATTCCGATATTGTCCAACTCTTAATTACCGATACCGATATATACAGTCGTGGAATTAACCCATTTGTATGCCTAATTTTGTTGTGATGCCCCGCTGGATGCATTAAACAATGTAACAAGTTTTTCAAAAATAAATCAACTCAAGTTATGTAAAAAAAGGCCAACATGTCACTGCCATATTTATTATTGAAGTCACAAAGTGCATTATTATTTTTTAACGTGCCTCAAAAGAGCAGCTTGGAATTTGGGACATGCTCTCCCTGAGAAAGACTATGAGGACTTTGAGGTAGGTGAGGTTGGGGGGGGGGGGGGGGGGGGGGGGGGGTTGAGGTGAGTGTAGCGGGGGAGGGGGGTGTATATTGTAGCGTCCCGGAAGAGTTAGTGCTGCAAGGGATTATGGGTATTTGTTATGTTGTGTTACGGTGCGGATGTTCTCCCGAAATGTGTTTTGTCATTCTTAGGGACGGCGTGACGCAGTGGTAGAGTGGCCGTGCGCAACCCGAGGGTCCGTGGTTCAATTCCCACCTAGTACCAACCTTGTCACGTCAGCTGTGTCCTGAGCAAGACACTTCACTCTTGCTCCTGATGGGTGCTGGTTAGCGCCTTGCATGGCAGCTCCCTCCATCAGTGTGTGAAAGTGTGTGTGAATGGGTAAATGTGGAAGTAGTGTCAAAGCGCTTTGAGTACCTTGAAAGTAGAAAAGCGCTATACAAGTACAACCCATTTATCATTTATTCTTGTTTGGTGTGGGTTCACAGTGTAGCGCATACAGTATTTGTAACAGTGTTAAAGTTGTTTATACGGCCACCCTCTGTGTGACCTGCATGGCTTTTGAACACGTACGCGTTGTATTGACTTGTGAATGTGAATAAACGTAGATAATATGTGACTGGGCCGGCACGCAAAAGGAAATGCCTTTAGGGTTTATTGCCGCCCTGTACCTCTACCTACGGCCGTGTACATAGCGGCGTTTTAAAAAGTCATACATTTAATTTTTAAAACCGATACTGATAATTTCCGATATTACAATAAAAAGCATTTATCGGTCGATAATATCAGCAGTCCGATATCATCGGACATCTCTAGTTGCTATAAAACCTAAATACTAGTCTTTCAAAGTTAAACATTGTGTATTTTATTGTGACGTCACCTTCTCCTTACTTTGACAGAGTGTGCCCATCGAATGAAGAAATGCATTAAATGCCAAGTAACAATCACCAAGAAAATTCGACAAGGTAGGAACAAACCTCCTCATTATATTCTCTGTTTCGATTTGTGTTGTGAAGTATTTGTACTCCTACGCATACAACATATGATTTCATATCAAAGTTATAGTTTTTCTCTGCAAATGTTAATATTTCTTATCATGCTGTGAAAGTGTGGGTTGTCTAATATTTAGTTGTCATAAAGTAGCTGCTAATATTGGGTAATAAAGACGATATACAATATAAATTATATCAATTTGGCCAATGTGTTCTGCAAATTTGACCGTGACAAGCGAACAAAAGGTGTCCTCATTGCAATGTGGCATTTCTGCTAGCAGCTAATGTCCTTTCTAAGTGCAAAGCTGCTTCTAATTCAGCAATGTTCACCTCCATGGCAACAAATAAACTGTTTCTTGCGAGTATCATCCCTGCAGGATGATGGATAGCTAACTAAACATACTACTCTACACACTGTAGGAGGATATGCAAACCACAAAATGCAAGTTAGAGTTCTTGAATGTAAACAAAGATGGGCAGATCGGTTCAGATATTGACAGTAACAATAAAAAGTGATGTATAGCATCAGGTCAGGTATCAGTTGGACACTGCAGTGGTTAGTAGGTAATTTTTTTCTGTTGTCAAACAATCCTTTGTCATTTTTTTATAATGTTTACAAATTCAGGAAATAAATTCCTGGACACAGGAGGATTTTAAGGGTAAAAAAAAATATTTTTTTACTGAATCAAAGCTAATAGTAGGAATCAATTTAAATATTTGATTGATAGTGTTACCATGTAATCCTGAGTTTGATTAAAAATGAAATCATTTATTGAGATTGAAAATAGTAGTATCAGTATTGGTATGGCCAATTCTAGCTATGCGTACACTGATGCATTTAATCAGATTAAAATATTAACCGGAATAAAAATTCTTCAAGTAAACACGCTATTCGGAAGTTTGTGACCCTATCACACACACTCAGATCAAAAATTTTGTTCCGATTGAGACGGGTGGTTTATACCCAAAGTAATTCGGATTGCAGCGCATGAAAACATCTTCCAAAATTCGAGTTGAAATAATCCTTTCCTCGAATGTCCCTGATGTCAGCCATACTTTGGTGGTGGAGCGGAGACTAAATGTATCAGTCTCAGATTAAAACCACTGTCTTGCTGCATTCTGCCCCCCCATTCAAAATGCACAGATGGAGCGTTGAGTTTCTTGCTTTAAAACGAGACTAGCAAAAACAAAAGTATGGTCTGGAGTGTCGTGTTGATGTACTGTAACAATAAAAGAAGGGATCCAGTTGACGTTTTTACAAGCTGCTTTCTTCACAAACTTTTACCTACTCCAAGTGCTACTAACTGCTAGCCTCAAACACATACACACAATGTTTGAACATACTTCGAAACGTACACGATCACAACATAAAAGGCACAGAATCGCTCCATTTCAAAAATAAAGGTAAAACAAAAGTAGTGAACAGAAGGAAAAAAATATATATAAATAAATACCGTGATGACGTCGGACGAAGCAGAAATGCACAAGGCCACATGTGTTTACAGTGGAAGTCACTGCTTAGTCAACACCTGCAGTGAGAGAACTCAACCAAAAGATGGCACCATAGTACAAATAATAACACACCTTTCCATTTATGTTAGGTTATGTGCATGTCAAATCAAAGTATTCCAATTTAAGGTGTGATGCATAAAAATTAACATCATAATCGATCACATTTTTCAGGGTCCATGTACAGAGTAACATTGTAATCAGAATGATGATTAGATTAAATAAATGTTGTCCATGTACTCGTGGCTATAGATATCAATAATACTTTGTATTGGATGGATTCCCAAATTTCTAGTATAGCCCAAAATAAATGTAAAGTATCCAAACAACAGAAGAATAACTGTTTAATATTATTTGAGAAGTGCAGATAGAAACATGTTACAACAGAAAGTAACCAAATGTTAACATTAAATTAATAGTAGTTTTGAAACAATAATACGTCCAGAAAGTATGTGATATGTTATCACAAATGTCAGTAGCCAAATTTGGAGCCTTTTTAACCTATTTTGAAATGATTCTATTATCATTTATAAGTCAAATAATATATTGTGTTTCAGTATTTATCGTTAACGCTGGAGTCTGCGATATTCATAGTATATGTATTTATAATCACAGGTTCAATATATCATTTTACATTCTTGGCTGGCGTTAGTCTTGTTATGCTCCAGTTTGGTTGATTGCTCAAATTGATTTCTTTTTTTTATTTTTATTCAATAAATATCAACTCTTATTTTTTGTGATAGAGTGATTGGAGCACATACTTGTTGGTTACAAAAAATCATTCATGAAGTTTTGGTTCTTTTATGAATTTATTATGGGTCTACTGAAAATGTGACCAAATCTGCTGGGTCAAAAGTATACATACAGCAATGTTAATATTTGCTTACATGTCCTTTGGCAAGTTTCGCTGCAATAAGGCGCTTTTGGTAGCCATCCACAAGCTTCTGGCAGAGTTTTTGACCACTAAAATTTGTGCAGTTCAGCTAAATGTGTTGGTTTTCTGACATGGAGTTGTTTCTTCAGCATTGTCCACACGTTTAAAGTCAGGACTTTGGGAAGACCATTCTAAAACCTTAATTCTAGCCGGATTAAGCCATACCTTGACCACTTTTTACGTGTGTTTGGGGTCGTTGTCCTGTTGGAACACCCAACTGCGCCCAAGACCCAACCTCCGGGCTAATGAGTTCAGGTTGTCCTGAAGAATTTGGAGGTAATCATCCTTTTTCATTGTCACATTTAAAGCACCAGTTCCATTGGCAGCAAAACAGGCCCAGAGACGGTAGGAATGGTGTTCCTGGGATTAAAGGCCTCTCCTTTTCTCCTCCAAACATATTGCTGGGTATAGGGGCCAAACAGTTTAATTTTTGTTTCATCTGACCACAGATCTTTCTCCAGAAGGTCTTATCTTTGTCCATGTGATGTCAGCAATACCCAGCATTATGTTTGGAGGAGAAAATGTGAGGCCTTTGATCCCAGAAACAGCATTCCCACCGTCAACAAGCATGGTGGTGGTAGTATTATGCTGTGGGCCTGTTTTGCTGCCAATGGAACCAGTGCTTTACAGAGAGTAAATGGGACAATGAAAAAGGAGGATTACCTCCAAAGTCTTCAGGACAACCTAAAATCATCAGCCAGACCCCAAACACATGTCAAAAGTGGTCAAAGAATGGCTAAATCAGGCTACAATTAACCAACAAATTTAGCTGATCTGCACCAATTTTGTAAAGAGTGGTCAAAAATTCAAGCTGAAGCTTGTGGATGACTACCAAAAGCGCCTTATTGCAGTAAAACTTTCCAAGGGACATGTAACCAAATATTATATTTGATGTATGTATACTATTGACCCAGCAGATTTGGTCACATTTTCAGTAGACCCATGATAAATTTGTAAAAGAACCAAACTTCATGAATGTTTTTGTGACCAACAAGTATGTGCTCCAATCACTCTATCAGGAAAAAATAAGAGTTGTAGAAATTATTGGAAACTCAAGACAGCCATGACATTATGTTCTTTACAAGTGTATGTAAACGTTTAACCACTACTGTATATGTTGAGTAAGAAGGACCACTGAGACAGAATAGTATTTGGCCAAGTTTTACTAAACCTTTAGGAGACCAGCCCTTAAAACGCGACAATAGCATCACCAAGAACAGGTCTAAAACTAAGAGAAAAATTCAAAAATATTAGCTGCTTCAAACATGACTATGGATCCAGAAAGAACACTTATAAATATTGTGTGAGAATGACATATTTCTTACAGTAAGATTTTACTTTCAAGACAATTACTATACTAAAGATGCTCAAACCAATCCAATGTCGGTCCTTATTTGCTAAGCTATCCTAACGCTTGGTCCTCCAGACCAGACCGAGGTAGACTGCAGCCCTGGCACGGAGAACTCGGAGCAGCACAACCTGCTGGAGCAGCTCCAGTCTCGCTACCGGCAGATGGAGGAGCGCATCACCTGCCCCATCTGCATCGACAACCACATCAAGCTGGTCTTCCAGTGCGGACACGCCTCCTGCATCGACTGCAGCGCCGCCCTCAAGACCTGCCCCATCTGCCGGCAGACCATCCGCGAACGGATCCAGTTGTTTGTCTGATGCCAGCCCCGTCAGGGGGGACGGGGAGTGAAGTCCAAAGAGCAAGTAAGGGGAGGTGAAACGACCCAGTTATGATCCTTATTCTTTGACTCTCTCCATCACGACTTGTTGCTGCTTTCACGTGGGTGTCTGTTACCCATCCTCCTCTCTTCTGGCTGGCCGGGCTTCTTCTGTTTACACGGCTGCACAGAACGAGCCCCCCACAGCCCGTCCTGTGAATTTACCCCGTTTGGATATCGTAATAATCAGTATTAGTCTCCGCAGAGGGTGCTGTAAGTACAATATATAGTCCCCCCACCACTCGCCGCTTGTATACAAGGGGGAAAGTACACACTATACAGTATATGCATGACTATATGCATATTGTAAAGCTATCATGAGTCATTTTGTCATCGTCGGCAGTTTGATTTCTTTGTGTTACAGAGTTTATTTATGCGTGAAAGATGGTGTAATTTTGTGATGTCCTTTTTCAGTTGCTTGGCAGGGGGAGACGAAAAAGAAAACAAAGCTTCTACTGAAATACACCCCAAGCCTATTGTCCTCTTACTCAGGGTCTTTGCAAAAAGCACTTGTTTGTGATTATATCCATAAAGCGGTTCCCCGTCCCACTCAGAACGACCCCCGTCCCTGAAAGGTGTCATTAGTGAATCCATGAATGTTTGCTTCCACAACAGAGAAAAGGATACAAGAACAACAACAAAAAAGCACCTGTCCACACTGTGTATTTACTGCTCAACAGCGAGCATCCACTGTTCCGCCTAGCAACAAGGTAATTGTGTTTTTTTAATTTATCCAACAGAGGTATTGTAGCGTAAGCAGAGGTGGTGTGTGTGTTACTTTCCAGCTGGTGTCATTTCACAAGAAAGGATTGTATACTTCATATTTCTTATGTTGTTTTCTTGAAGGGCTTCCGCTTATGATTTAAAAAAACAAAAAAAAATTTTTTGTCATGTTTATTTGGCTCTGTTGTATCCCGCATTTTTGGGAACTGGTACATTTTGAATGTCGGGGGTAGGGATGATGATGACGCCGTCTCACTCTGCCTTTTTTTTTTTTTTAAAGGTAAAGGAAAGTTTTAAGGGAGGGGAAGTACACTTGCGGTGTGTTTACTTGGAACAAAGTACTTTTACATCAGTGCCAAATCGCACAAGGTTGGTGAAACTGCGATGTCCATCCAGATTTAAAAGAAAGAAGTCGTATTTTGTGCTACAAAGTAAGGGATTGCACAATTTCAGGCAGGAAAATTTGGATCAGAGAGAGTTTAAAAGAATATATTTCTTTTTAATCGGCTAAAGAAAAATCAGTTCATTTTGCCTTTGACTTTATTCAAGTTAGCTCAGCCGGTTTGAAACGTGTTTTTTTTTTTTTTTTTTAAACCCCCACATATTTATACTTGAATCGATCTGAGTGGGATTATTCAAAATCCAGATTGTCCGTAAACGGGTTTTGCAGTTGAGGGCACGAGCAAGGAAGTGGTGAACATATTTATGTTTTGTTTTTTTTCCCCCCCAATTGTGGAAGGAGGTAGCTGTGATGGTGATGTATAAACCTACTACTCGAGCAGCAAATGTTACTCTGTGTTTGTACAGTTCAGCTGTCGGCCTTACTGTCTCTTCCTCCTCTGTTATATGTTTGCTCACTATTATTCTGTACAAAAGTATTTTGCAATAAATATGGAACACTTTTCTAAGGACATGGCATCGAGGGATGGAGTTGTCAGTTTTCGATCGTTTCGGGCACCGGAGAGTATCCAGTGGGATACATTGTGGTTGTTTATCGGGCATTACACGTAGTTTATAATTAATAGGGCAAAGCAACTTTATTTGTAAGACCACAATTTGTACCCAAGGCAATTAAATGTGCTTTACAGATGCATACGATTACAAGGAGGCAAATAATATTATCATAGAAATATTCAGGAACAAATTTGATTAAGCAATAATTACTATATATATATATAATGTGTGTGTGTGTATATTTAAATGTGTATATATATTTGTGTACATATGTGCATATATATGTATATCTGTATACATACGTATACGTGTATATATATGTATATGTGTATATATGTATGTGTGTGTATATATATATATGTATTTATGTACATATATATATATGTATGTACAGTATATATATGTATGTATATATATATATATGTATGTGTATATATATATATATATGTATAATGTATATTTACTGTATATGTATGTATATATATATATATATATATATATATATATATATATATATATATATATATATATATATATGTGTGTGTATATCAGTGGTTCTTAACCTGGGATCGAACCCTAGGGGTTTGGTGAGTCGGCCTCAGGGGTTCGGCGGAGATCCAAACACACCCGACTCATCGTATCAATAAAAACTTCTCCCTTTTAGGGTATTACGGATACGGCGACAGCAGAAGTCACACTGATCTGCAGGTGTGTAATTTGTTGTGAATTTATGCACTGTGTTGGTTTTGTTCTTTGAACAAGGTGATATTCATGCACGGTTCATTTGTGCACCAGTAAAAAAAACATGGTAAAACTTTAGTATGGGGAACATATTCACCATTAATTAGTGGCTTATTAACATGCAAATTAGTAACATATTGGCCCTTAACTAGTCATCATTAAGTACTTATTAATGCCTTATTCGGCATGGCCTCATTATATCCCTAACCCTAACCAGTTAACTCTAAATTAAGGCTTTGTTATTTAGAATATGTTCCCCTAGTGTCTAAAAAGTTCTAAATTAAGTCTGTGTTACTAAGAATATGTTCTCCATACTAAAGTGTTACCAAAAACACATAACTTTGTCTTGAATTACAATTATTATTTTTATTTTTTTTCACAAAGAAGGGTTCGATGAATGCGCATATGAAACCAATGGGGTTCGGTACCTCCAACAAGGTTAAGAACTCTGGTGTATATATATATGAATATGTATACATGTGTGTATATATGTATATCTATACGTGTATATACAGTATATTTATGAATATGTGTGTTTATATAAATGTGTGTATATATATATACACACACATATGTATACATATATATGTGTGTGTATGTATATATATACTGTACATGTACAGTGGGGAAAAAAAGTATTTAGTCATCCACCGATTGTGCAAGTTCTCCCATTTAAAATGATGACAGAGGTCTGTAATTTTCATCATAGGTACAGTTCAACTGTGAGAGACAGAATGTGAAATAAAAAATCCAGGAATTCACATTGTAGGAATTTGTTTTTAATTATTTGTAAATTATGGTGGAAAATAAGTACAAACCCCGTTTCAATATGAGTTGGGAAATTGTGTTATATGTAAATATAAACGGAATACAATGATTTGCAAATCCTTTTCAATCCATATTCAATTGAATGAACTACAAAGACAATATATTTGATGTTCAAACTCATAAACTGTATATTTTTTTGCAAATAATAATTAACTTAGAATTTCATGGCTGCAATATGTGCCAAAGTAGTTGGGAAAGGGCATGTTCACCACTGTGTTACATCACCTTTTCTTTTAACAACAATCAATAAACGTTTGGGAACTGAGGAAACTAATTGTTGAAGCTTTGAAAGTGAAATTCTTTCCCATTCTTGTTTTATGTAGAGCTTCAGTCGTTCAACAGTCCGGGGTCTCCGCTGTTGTATTTTACGCTCCATAATGCGCCACACATTTACGATGGGAGACAGGTCTGGACTCCAGGCGTGCCAGGAAAGTACCCGCACTTTTTTACTACGAAGCCATGCTGTTGTAACACGTAGCTTGGCAATGTCTTGCTGAAAAAAACAGGGGCGTCCATGATAACGTTGTTTGGATGGCAACATATGTTGCTCCAAAATCTGTGTGGACCATTCAGCATTAATGGTGCCTTCACAGATGTGTAAGTTACCCATGCCTTGGGCCCTAATAAACCCCCATACCATCACAGATGCTGGCTTTTGAACTTTGCGCCTATAACAATCCGGATGGTTATTTTCCTCTTTGTTCCGGAGGACACCACGTCCACAGTTTCCAAATATAATTTGAAATGTGGACTCATCAGACAAAAGAACACTTTTCCACTTTGCATCAGTCCGTCTTAGATTATCTCAGGCCCAGCGAAGTCAGCGGTGTTTCTGGGTATTGTTGATAAATGGGTTTTGCTTTGCATAGTAGAGTTTTAACTTGCACTTACAGATGTAGCGACCAACTGTAGTTACTGACAGTGGTTTTATGAAGTGTTCCTGAGACCATGTGGTGATATCCTTTACACACTGATGTCGGTTTTTGATGCAGTGCCACCTGAGGGATCAAAAGTCTGTAATATCATCGCTCACGTGCAGTGATTTCACCAGATTCTCTGAACCTTTTGATGATTTTACGGACCGTAAATGGTAAAATCCCTAAATTCCTTGCAAAAGCTCGTTGAGAAATGTTGTACTCAAGTTGTTCAACAATTTGCTCAGAAAGTGTTGACCCTCGCCCCATCCTGGTTTGTGAATTACATAGTATTTCATGGAAGCTGCTTTTATACCCAATCATGGCACCCAACTGTTCCCAATTAGCCTGCTCACCTGTGGGATGTTCCAAATAAGTGTTTGATGAGCATTCCTCAACTTTATCAGTATTTATTGCCACCTTTCCCAACTTCTTTGTCATGTGTTGCTGGCATCAAATTCTAAAGTTAATGATTATTTGCAAACAAAAACATGTTTATCAGTTTGAACATCAAATATGTTGTCTTTGTAGCATATTCAACTGAATATGGGTTGAAAAGGATTTGCAAATCATTGTATTCTATTTATATTTACATCTAACACAATTTCCCAACTGAAATGGAAACGGGGTTTGTAGATGCACATATCTCCTGTACAGATTTACTTTACAAAAGAGAAGTGTGGGTGTACTTCTCTTGTTGCCTTATGTTTGACTTTATTAAATGGATTTATATTATTATTTTGTGCAGCCGGGCCGGAGCAGGAGGGGATAGAAAGATAAAAAAAGGAAGACAAAGGGGGGAATTGTGAGTACAAGAGGGAGATTAGACAGGGAGATAAAATAGATTATATATAGATCATATAGATTACATAGACACATATATATATATATATATATATATATATATATACATACATATTCATACATACATGTATATATATATATATATATATATATATATATATATATATATATAAATACATACATATTCATACATACATATATATATATATATATATATATATATATATATAGGCCCTGCAATGAGGTGGCGACTTGTTCAGGGTGTACACCGCCCTCCACCCAATTGTAGCTGAAATAGGGACCAGCGCCCCCCGCAACCCCAAAGGGAATAAGCAGTAGAAAATGGATGGATATTTTACATGTATTATACATACATATAAAAACCCCGTTTCCATATGAGTTGGGAAATTGTGTTGGATTTAAATATGAACGTAATACAACGATTTACAAATACTTTTCAACCCATATTCAATTGAATGCACTACAAAGAAAAGATATTTGATGTTCAAACTCATAAACTTTATTTTTTTTTGCAAATAATTATTAACTTAGAATTTCATGACTGCAACACGTGCCAAAGTAGTTGGGAAAGGGCATGTTCACCACGTGTTACATCACCTTTTCTTTTAACAACACTCAATAAACGCTTGGTAACTGAGGAAACTAAATTTTAAAGCATTGAAAGTGGGATTCTTGTTTTATGTAGAGCTTCAGTCGTTCAACAGTCCGGGGTCTCCACTGTCGTATTTTACGCTTCATAATGCACCACACATTTTCAATGGGAGACAAGTCTGGACTGCAGGCGGACCAGGAAACACGTAACACGTACTCAATGTGGCTTGGCATTGTCTTGCTGAAATAAGCAGGGGCGTCCATGAAAAAAGACGGCGCTTAGATGGCAGCATATGTTGTTCCAAAACTTGTATGTACCTTCCAGCATTAATAGTGCCTTCACAGATGTGTAAGTTACCCATGCCTTGGGCACTAATGCACCCCCATACCATCACAGATGCTGGCTTTTAAACTTTGCGTCAATAACAGTCTGGATGGTTCGCTTCCCATTTGGTCCGGATGACACGATGTCGAATATTTCCAAAAACAATTTGAAATGGGGACTCGTCAGACCACAGAACACATTTCCACTTTGCATCAGTCCATCTTAGATGATCTCGGGCACAGACAAGACGGCGGCATTTCTGGATGTTGTTGATAAATGGCTTTCGCTTTGCAAAGTTGAGCTTTAACTTGCATTAGCAGATGTAGCGACAATTTGTATTTAGTGACAGTGGTTTTCTGAAGTGTTCCTGAGCCCATGTATTGAGATCCTTTAGAGATTGATGTCGGTTTTTGATAGAGTGCCGTCTGAGGGATTGAAGGTCAAGGTCATTCAATGTTGGTTTCCGACCATGCCGCTTATGTGGAGTGATTTCTCCAGATTCTCTGAACCTTTTGATGATATTATGGACCGTAGATGTTGAAATCCCTAAATTTCTTGCAATTGCACTTTGGGAAACGTTGTTCTTAAACTGTTTGACTATTTGCTCACGCAGTTGTGGACAAAGGGGTGTACCTCGCTCCATCATTTCTTGTGAAAGACTGAGCATTTTTTGGGAAGCTGTTTTTATACCCAATCATGAAACCCACCTGTTCCCAATTAGCCTGCACACCTGAGAGATGTACCAAATAAGTGTTTGATGACCATTCCTCAACTTTGTCAGTATTTATTGCCACCTTTCCAACATCTTTGTCACGTGTTGCTGGCATCAAATTCTAAAGTTAATGATTATTTGCAAAAAAAAAAGTTTATCAGTTTGAACATCAGATATGTTGTCTGTGTAGCATATTCAATTGAATATGGGTTGAAAATGATTTGCAAATCATTGTATTCCGTTTATATTTACATCTAACACAATTTCCCAACTCATATAGAAATGGGGTTTGTATATATACACAAACATAGACACATACATATGTGCATATATATATATATATATATATATATATATATATATATATATATATATATATGTATATGTACATACATACATATAAACAGTATGTATGTATATATATGTATGTGTGTATGTGTATATATGTACATATACATATGTGTATGTATATGTGTATATATACATAAATATGTATATATCAATTTATGTATGTGTATTTATCTACAGTACATATACGTATATGTGTATGTATACAGTACATATATATATACGTAAATGTGTATGTATATATGTGTATACTGTATATATAAGTATATTTCTATATAAATAAAATAAATTAATAAATGGGTTGTACTTGTATAGCGCTTTTCTACCTTCAAGGTACTCAAAGCGCTTTGACACTACTTCCACATTTACCCATTCACACACACATTCACACACTGATGGAGGGAGCTGCCATGCAAGGCGCCAACCAGCACCCATCAGGAGCAAGGGTGAAGTGTCTTGCTCAGGACACGACGGATGTGACGAGGTTGGTACTAGGTGGGAATTGAACCAGGGACGCTCATGTTGCGCACGGCCACCCTCCCCACTGCGCCACGCCGTATGTAGATATATATATATATGTATAAGAGTGTATGTATGTGAATATAAATACACACATATACGTACAGTCAAGAAAATAAGTGTTTGAACACCCTGCTATTTTGCAAGCTCTCCCACTTAGAAATCATGGAGGGGTCTGAAATTTTCACGGTAGGTGCATGTCCACTGTATGAGAGATAACCTATAAAGAAAAATCCAGAAATCACAAGCTATGATTTTTTTAACAATTTATTTGTGTGATACAGCTAAAAATAAGTATTTGAACACCAACATTAATATTTGGTAGAGTAGCCTTTGTTTGCAATTAAAGAGGTCAAAGTTTCCTGTATTTCTTCACCAGGTTTGCACAGACTGCAGGAGGGATTTTGGCCCACTCCTCCACACAGATCTTCTCTAGATCAGTCAGGTTTTTGGGCTGTCGCTGAGTAACAGACTTTCAGCTCCCTCCAAAGATTTCC